>NC_067236.1:21475866-21775866 GCF_019924925.1 Ctenopharyngodon idella
CTTTGTCACTACTGGACTTTAGCCAAAGCACTCTTCAAGTCTCAAACAAGTTCTTAAACAGCAATATATGAGTGTTTATGACTTAAAGTAGTGAACTAACACATGATATGGGCTGTGTTTGAAATCGCCGCCTATACCCTCAATCATTATTCCCTACATTAGTCTACTAATATAGTCGTATGCGTCGTTTGTGCTTGCTTTTTAATGATCATTTGAAACTTAGCAAACTGGCAGCTCCAGTAGTAATGAAAAGATTTTTATTGTACTCTGTAGCTATGTTTCCATCCACCTATTTTTATGCCCATTTTGAGATCGCATAAAAAGCGCTGGATGGAAACGCCAAAAACTTATGCGCTCAAATGAGGCAAATTAAACACTTTTACCAAATAAAATTTCCTTGATGCACATAAAAAAAAAAAGACGTGACTTTGCAATGGGACTGCATAACTGGACCAACCAGCAGATCGATCTCATTGTAAAGCATCTGAAATGCTGTTTCGGTCATTCTGTAATGCCTGAGCAATGTCTGCTGTTAAAGTGGCTGGGTATAATTCCCTCCCAGAAGCGCTTCACACGACTGCATTCACAAGCACCAGGCATCTGAATGCAACATGACAGCGTTTATTAAGTTTCGCCTGTGTGCTCTGAGGCACAGGTGATTTATTATATACAAAAATTATTATATACAGTGGCTCCTACTGCAGCAACCTCCAATTTCTTAATGATATTTAGCACCAGTTTATCATCAGAAAATGAAGATTTTGTTCTCTTTGATTCAATGGATGAAAATTGTATTCCAAATTTGTTAAATTCACAAGTTTAGATGGAAACATAGCTTGTGATGGAAAATAGCATGTATAAACTTAAATTAAACAATTTAAAACTTAAAAAGGAATGTATACCTGTATGACATTACACTGTACTCACATTGGACCAGCGGTTAGGAAAACGGATGGATGATTTTGTTGAGACGTGGAAATTTATTCGGTGCGAACCTCACAGAGCATTATGGGTATTCTCTAGCTGTTGAGCATACATTGGTTGTACACTCATTATTGACTGCATTATGGGATTGAATGAGTACACTTAAAAAAGTCCACTACAAATGGCTATCTCCTCAAATAGTGCCCTATTTAAGGATATAGGGAGCGATTTTGGACACAGCAATGTAATTTGTCTGACTACACTAAAAAAAAAAAAAACTTGCTCACTTGTGCTCCTAATTTAATCAAATTTAATAAAATAAAAACAGTATTAATGATAATAATAATAATAATACTTAAAGACTTTGGCCAAAATAGAATTAAATCCCCATCTAAGATCAAGTGTGTGCATTCAGTTATGAATATGCGCATGTGTACAGGCATAGGAAACCTTGGACAAAAGCATCTGATATTGGCTTTCCTCCTTTTTCCTCATACAACAAACAAAAACAAATGTACGTCTGGTCACAATGCAAGAGGAAAGCTGAATATAGAGTTGATTCTGGACAGGAAGTTGTCCAGAAGGTCAGTGCTTTAGGCAACATGTGATCCCAAAGACCCTTTTGAGGAGATGCTCAGTCTGGGAGGGGCAAATCCAAAAGTGGGGCAGTGGAAAGGAAGGGTCAGGCGGTCTAAATTATAGGACATGACATCTTTCAATAACAAACAACACCATTATGGGTTCGGTCTTGGCCTCCCAGTGAAAGAGTTTAAAAGACGAGGCTGAGCACAGGATGCTTTAGGACGAATAATGCAAGCAGAAAAGAAGGATGGATACGAAAGGTTGGAGGGAAACTCCACTCCATTAATAAACTGTTAGTGCGTAATACACCCACTTTAAAATCCTAAAGCCTGTAATCAGAGTGTGGAGAGCTACAGTGAAGAGAGGCTCTTTAATGTGGCTTTCTTAATAGCCACCTCTGAAAAACTCCTTGTTTCTTGTGAGATCTCATGGGGAGTGCCAACTGAAGCCCATCCAAATTAAGGGCCAGCACAGACCACAGACCAATACGTCAGTCCCGCTTTTATACACGCAGCAAAAAACACTGAAACACATGGTTTACATTGCAGGGACTTGTAAATATGCAAGGAACACAAATAAATATTTATATTAAAAAAAAAATAATCAAAAACTCAATATTAAAAAAATAATACTTTTATTCAGCAAGGACACATTAAATTGATCAAAAGTGACAGTAAAGACATTTAAAATGTTACCAAAGATTTCCATTTCAAATAAGCTGTTCTTTTTAACTTTTCATTCATCAAAAAAGACATCACTTTTTCCACTTTTTCCACAAAAATATTAAGCAGCACTACTGTTTTCAACATTGATAAGAAATGTTTCTGGAGCAGCAAATCAGCATATTAGAATGATTTCTGAAGGATCATGTGACTGAAGACTGGAGTAATGATGCTAAAAAAATGTTCAGCTTTGAACACAGGAATAAATTACATTTTAAAATATATTCAAATAGAAAACAGTTTATTATTATATTTCACAATATTACTGTTTTACTGTATTTTTGATCAAATAAATGCAGTCTTGGTGAGCATAAGATACTTTTAAATACATTTGAGCGGTGTATGTAATAAAAGTAATAAATATACAAATGTCAAAAACAAAATTTAGGTCATCGCTGCCCAAAAATAAAAACCTGAAAGAGCAGCTTGGACATTGTGCTAAATATCATCTTTTGTGTCCCATGCAAAAAAGAAAGTCATTTTTGTCACTTATGTTATTGATGCTGACAGAGAAGATCCACATGTTGTATTCACAAACCTGGGAATAACAACAACTAGACTCGTTCTCACTGTGATATTTTCATGTTATGACTCTAAGGCCCTGTTTCCACCTGGTATTAAGATTTTGGACGATTGGATCACAAGTGGACGACGCTTAATACCTGTTGAGCTTGTCCACTTTCAACCACTTCCAGAGTTAGTCGAAAACGCATTTGCTGGATTACATTCGTAGAGTAAACGCTGATGTGATCGAATGTGTTCGAACAGCCACTAAAGACTACCTACACTCCGCCTACTGACTTAATGTGTAAACATTATGGGAAGCTCGTTAGCCAGATGGGATTTAAAGTTTGTCGGCTGAAGACCCAAGTTTGCCAAGCACAATGTTCTTCACTATTTCTGATTTCTAACACACACTCACAGCGTTCGGCCGGTCTTGAGGCTGTCAGAGCAGAAACAAAAGCTGCTGCTCTCCATATGTTTATATGTTTATGATCCTGTTTATAGCTGCATGTGACTGTAGGGAAAGCTGGGTTAAAGGGGTGGTGGAGGGGACTGTGGGAGAGAGAGAGAGAGAGACACGGAGCTGATTGGCAGGGGTTCAACTCGCTACACGATTGTCATACTTTCACAGACATTATGTGGGTCAAATTTGCAAGGGGAGGGAAGGAGGTCAGGGGACTCTGAGGGCTACACAGAGACGGCCTACAGAAAGAGAGAGAGAGAGAGAGAGAGAGAGAGAGAGAGAGAGAGAGAGAGAGAGAGAGAGAGATGTTGGACTGGAGTTTTAACAGGAATTCCAAGACACCAACTGTTGCTGCCAATGAACTAAACTACAGGATTAAAGAAAAAGACACAAAACCAATGACGTTTTTCTACTCTCATTCAAATAAACGTCCTCCTTATTGCATCTGTTCTTATGAGGGTAAATGACTTCCACAGTCTGCCAAGTGATTTAAAGTCCATGCTACAGTCATGGAGAGGTACATACTCTACCATTTAAAAGTTTAGGGTCTCTAAAACTTTTTAGGTTTTTTAAGTCTCTTATGTTCACCAAGGCTGCATTTATTTGGTCAAAAACACAAAAATCCATTGTGAAATATAACAATTTTAAAAAATTGTTTTCTATTCGAATACATTTTAAAATATAATTTATTCCTGTGATCAAAGCTGAATTGTCAGCATCATTACTCCAGTCTTCAGTGTCACATGATCCTTCAGAAATCATTCTAATATGATGATTTGCTGCTCAAGAAACATTTATTATTATTATTAATGTTGAACAAACATTTGTGCTGCTTCATATTTTTGAACTTTTTTCAGGATTCTTTAATGAATAGAAAGCAGAACAACATTTATTTGAAACAGAAATCTTTTGTAACATTGCAAATGCGTCACTTTTGATCAATTTAATGCATCCTTGCAGAATAAAAGTATTATCTAACAAATTTCTTGGTAAAAGACATGTTCATTTGTGCATCACTGAAAAAATTAGATGGTAAGACGTAAGTGGTAAGTCTGTGTAAAGATGTTTTGTGCAGATTTTCTTCACGCCACTGACACAGAAACCCAGAAATACCAAGAGCATAATAAAGTCGTGCACTGTATCGAAAAGGAAAAGAGGGAGGGGAGAGAGAGAGCGATAAAGAGGGAGGGTTAAAAAAAAAAAAAAAAACACAAAGCTGACTTCACTTGGAAAAGAAAACCAGCATTGTGCTCCAGCTCTGGACAAATGACGTCCTCCTACTGCAATCTGTCTGTGAAAAATCATTTACTAAAGCAGCTGTGCTGTTGGCAAGAGAGAAACTGCAGCTAAAAGTGACTCCAGTGCCCTTAACCACCTTCTATATTACACTCTCATTATTCATTTATGTCTCTGTCATCTCTCCAATTCTCTCCAATAAAATCATTATTTGAAGCTGTGAAAATCAACCTGAGAAAATCAAATAAATTGAAACCGAAATAGAATAGATTTACAGGGCCCATATCATGGAAACATAAATTTCCCTACTTTTTACTTTTAGTCTGGACACATTTTTATTGAAGTCAGCATGAAACAGAAATTTATCCTATGTATTCTGTAAATGTGTGTTATTGATCTTATTGTGAGCAATTCATCCATGCATTTTTCCTTTTTTGCCGGACTTCTCCAATCATTTCGTCCATATAAACCCACTGCAAGCTTGGATTCAGATCTGTCCATCCAATCAACATCCAATGAACTGAACCAAGACCCTACATTTTTTCCCAATAATCACTCAAATGTACATCAAAATACGGAAGAAAGGATCTGTCGTTACTTCCATTTCATCATGGATGAACTTCCATTAACCTTTCCAATCATTTGTGATTACTGGATTTTTTAAACCATTTTAAGAGTGATTCATTAATGAATCATTCAGACTGATCTGTGAATCTGTTCAACTGATTCATTAAAACAACTAACTCAAAAGAATGATTCACTCACAAATGGTTATGGTTATGATGTTACAAAAGATTGGGTTATACTCCAAAGCTTTAAAGTAATGTTGTAGTCAAACCGAGACCAAGTCGAGACTAAGACCAGAGTGTGTTGAAACCAATACAAGACCAAAACTTTGTGGGGTTGAGACCGAGACAAGACCAAAACTTTGCGGGGCTGAGACCGAAACAAGGCCAAAACCTTGTGGGGTTGAGACCGAGACAAGACCAAAACTTTGTGGGGTTGAGACCAAGACAAGGCCAAAAGTTTGTGGGGTTGAGACCGAGACAAGACCAAAACCTTGTGGGGTTGAGAACGAGACAAGACCAAATCTTTGTGGGGTTGAGAACGAGACAAGACCAAATCTTTGTGGGGTTGAGACCAAGACAAGGCCAAAAGTTTGTGGGGTTGAGACCGAGACAAGACCAAAACCTTGTGGGGTTGAGAACGAGACAAGACCAAATCTTTGTGGGGTTGAGAACGAGACAAGACCAAATCTTTGTGGGGTTGAGACCAAGACAAGGCCAAAACCTTGTGGGGTTGAGACCAAGACAAGACCAATGCAGGGTCTTGGTCTTGAGTCAAGACCAAGTCCAGACCAGCACTCCTCAAATTCATCTAAAAGGTCCACATCTACTGTATGAAAAATGTCTTATATTTAATCAATAAATACAATTAGAATAATAAGACAATATAGAGCTGTTACCAATCAAATCACTTACAATAAAATTCAGAGGTGGCACAGAAGTTGCTTCTGAATTGGTTAAATTACATTATGAGATTAATGTTCTAAAAATAACATTTTGAATATAGAAATATGATGGAAAAATAAAATGATAGGTCTACTTTTAAATATGAAACTGAAATCAAAACACTTAATGAGTGAGTCAGGGAATCATTTATTCAAACAATTTGTTCAAAGCAGCTGATTCATTTAGTAACGAAACACGTTTGCTGAAAAAGCAAAAACTTGTCTGAAATTTAAGTCACTTAATATTAACTTCTTGTTTATTGAACGTTTCTATAAAACCAAGACCAGTCTCGAGTACTACAACACTACTTTAAAGATTAAAGTTAAGATGCCGTTTAATCCAGCACCCAGTAATGAATTCAGGATGTGATGCAACCTTGCCCTCACAACAGCTGGCTTCCATTTCTCATCTTTATCTATTCTGCTCTAAGGCCTGATCCACTTCTCTGTCCTCCTCTCAGCTCTCTGCACTCCATTTTTCTCTTCACACATGGAAATATACAGATAAACATGCTCGTCCAGAGACAACCACCAATCTTTTAGCCACTAAAACAAACGCATAGTATCTTCCCACATGAGCTGGATCCTAAAGGGAAGAAATAGGGGAGAAGTCGGAAAGAAGGAGCGGGGCTGGTTTCCCCTCCACTGAGGCGTCTCTGGAGACCCCACAGGAAGTACAGACTCCAGTCTCAGCCTAAGAGAACAGCACTTCATGGGAAGATCCAATTAAAGAGTAACATATGAGACTTCATGAGACTCTTTTTACTAAAAACCAATTAAACTAAATTAGATGGAGTAATTCAGATGTCGGCAATGTGTGTAATTTGGAATGAAAATGACATTTACTGACTTAATATTAAATGAATGTTAAGAAGTGAATTTATCCTGTCTGTGATGTGGTCAGCCTTATCCTTGGAAAGATTTACATGCTAACCAAAGTTTCATTCAAAATCCCAGAGTTACTTCAGTTATTGTTACTATAGTAAAACTGTGGTAGCTTGGCATAAGCTATTAACATGATTAAGATATTAAAGTCTGCGTGAAATGAAAGTTGTGACTGAGTTTAGCTCACAGCAAACCGATTAAAGATTATGAAGATGAATGTTTTTTTCCCCTGTAGATTAACTTGCACAAATAAATTGTTCACCACAAGGCTAGAAATGTGCTCTAAAGCCCAAAGTAAACTTCAGTTTTGACACATACACTTATTGTATGCATACAGCCGAATGTGTATACTTTCGAAGTATACTGTACTTTATTTCATAGAATGTGCGAACATGTGCGCACTAGAAAGTTTCATCTTTGTCCAATGTCAGTGTCTTTCGAGAAGTTAGGAGCAATAAAAATGTCTTTGTACTCGTTTAAACTAGATTGATAGTTGTTTGGTTTGTTTCTTTCTTGACTGAAACAATGGCCTAGGCCAGTATTGCCACCTTGTCGGCAAACTGATTTGTTCAAAAAAATTCAAGCCGTATATGTGAAACTTACATCACACGTACTTGTGTACTCAGAATAATAAAGTATATTTTTGGGTAAAAGTTACCATGAAATCAAAATGGACAATTCTTGTTTTGTTTTGATAAATAGGAATGCAACAGATCATAGTATGGACCAGGCCCCACGGTTCGGTGATTTGCAGATTAATTGCAAAGTTTAACTATCACAGAGAGTGAAAATTTATCATTTGCATGTGCTTTGTCTGGCCAATTTACACATTCAGGCGATTTTTTAAACCATTCCAGTGCAAGAAGAGAAAGCGCTCTGGTATCTGTGTGCACAGCCACACACTCAAAGTGTGCGCACACAAAGGCGTGTTTCAGACAGGGTGTGAACACCGAATTGATTCCTCTTTCGCGTCCTTGCACTTTGAAGGACACACACAAAATTGTTAAAATACCCATCTTGGCAAGTATTCTAGTAAACACCGTTGGTTATGTCTTAAGTGAACTTAAACAGTTGAGAAAGAAATAGTGATCCAGTGTCAACAAAGCAAACATGCAAAGACTAAGCCAAATGAGTTTTTCGACCTTTTCCAAAGTGATTACGTAATTTGTGGCGCATCGCAGAGCAGAGCAAGATGAGCATTTGTGGTTAAAAAGTATATACATTTTTATTTTTTTAGTGTAGACCACCTTAAACGGTTGCGGCACAACACAAGCTCCTGTGAGCTGATCACTGAGCACATGATGATGAGATTGTCAGGATTTTTTTTTTTTTTTTTTGCTTCAGATGAGCACCCTCCCACAGGACTCCAAAAAGAGGTCAGTTTCTCTCTTCCTGACCAGACGCTGCTGCAGGCCGCCTAAGGAATGCAAGCTCCAGGCCTCTGCCGTAAAGCTCTGACTGGGCAAATTTGAAAGAGAGGAAGTGAGTGAAGAGAAAGAAAAGTGTTGTGCAGACGAGGTCATCCTCTGTGAGTGGGCCAACACAGCTCAGTCTTTCATACAGTGCGGACAAAGACACTTTGAAGGGAACACCAGGGCGTGACTGAGGAGAAGATTCACTGCTTCTCTCTGTCTATCTCTCAAAAGGACAAAGGAAAGATACAGTTCGCTTGTTTAACAGTTCACTTGGTTAACTGTTAGTACTGCGTGTGTGAGATCCATGCTTGTTGTTGGTCTGAAGTTTGTGAAAACTTTGCAGTGATCCAACACAGTGTTCAATTGGCTTCAATTTTTGTTGCATCAATGATATCTCATTGTTTCAATGTCCCACTCCACATATCTGTACATTAAACATCAAATATGTTCTGATTGGTGGTAAGTTTGACACTTCCAATTGTGAATCAAATAAAAGGTTTCTTGAGTTAAGGGCTGTTCACAACAAGAATAATAACTGTAACCAGGGCCTAAAATTAACACTCGCCAAGCACCAAATGCGAGTAAAAATCGGTGTTGGCAAGTATATGAAACGGTGTCTATCGCCAGTTGGCCAGTAACGTTTCTATAAATTCTAACAAAACATCAATGTGAACAAACGTGAACGACGCTCGTAAACATAACATAGTCAGGTATGTCTTAATATAACTGAACGTAAACAGTTCAGAAATAAAACGCATGTGTAACAGTATATTGGATCCGTGCATTAGCTCTTAAAGTGACAGCAGCCTAATATACCTGCTGATGTCTGTGTTTTTAATGTTAATCAAATAACAAAAAACAAAGAACAAATCACTCATTGCTCTAGACTGAATAACTTTTGTTACTTTAATAAGGATTAATCTATGTTTCATGGATGGTTAAAAATATTTATAGATGTTACATTTTCTCAAGCCATTGGGAGGTGTGGAAAAAAGTTAGGCCCTGACTGTAACTATAAAGTTTTAATAATCATTCTAATTCTATGAGAATAAGGAAGTCCACACTACAACTATTATGATAACAACACAAAGGAATGATATTGTTGAAATCACTTTTAGTACAATAATTTTACAGCTGATGAATGAAACCCACCCGACTTTATAGAGCTTGTAATGCAAACCGTTTTAGTTTACTGCACTTCGACATTTTTCTTGTTATTTCCCTATATTGGCTAATAAATCGGAAGTCTCACAGAAAACACCTTACTTTAGTGTTGCAAAATAAGGTGGATAGAGTGTTTCTGGCCTTAATCATCCAGCCAACAGCACACCCACATACAAGGTAAAATGAACTAAATCTCAGATTAAGTAGGGAGGCGAAGACTCCCTTCACTGAGATGATGTAATATCTTCAGTGTTTTGATTCTGCAGAGGGATAATATTTTCTCAGAGCTTTTCCTGGTGGGTCAAAGGTTTTGATTACGCTGTTATCCCAGAGTCCTCTGGTTATCATGCACTAGCCCCCACCCAGGACACAGGAGATACACAATCTCATTAGCGTGACATCAACATCAGCACAGATGCAGTAAACAGTCATGAGAATGGAAGCCCACCTCCTCTTGTGATGCATAGTTGGGAGCCGCTGAATCCACGGACCAGTAGCAGTAATCAAACCCAAACTCCATCAACTTCTCCCTGGAGTCAGCCAGTCCCTCCGATCGCCCATCCAAACGCCCCTCCAACTACATAGAGGGGAAAAAAAAGAGTGATAAAGGGAAGATGGTTAGCAGAATAAACTAGATTTGTACATTTTATGAAGAGCGGTGCTGTTCTGGGGTAGTCAAAAGTACCGACTTCGATACCAAGTCAGATCCACTGATAGGCGCCTGCTTTCAAACGCTCCCGTGTTATTGTGCTCAGTGAAGAGCATCAAAGATGTCCATTTACAACATGTTTTTTAAGCGTTGATCACTGTTGCCAAATCGCAGTCATATCTGTTGAGCTTGTGAACACAATGGCCAATCAATGTTTAAGAAACTGCTCAACAGCGCTCAAAATGCTAGGGGGAAATGCTGGTATAGTCACATTTTTAAAATTTTAGTACCGACTTGGTACTGGAGACTCTACTTTTGACAACCCTACTGGGGTGCGTTTCCTGTACACAGACATAACTCGCTGCTTAACTACCATATTACGATGCGTCGTTGGAGAAATTAACAAGCTAGTAACGACAAAATTGTTTTAATTTTGTCGCACATCCAACATTCAACATCTATGATGTTGATGTTATGCAGATGGTGGAGTAAAAACTGCTAATTATTCGGTTAGAAATTGAATTGTCAGATTATTGCTGTAAATAATGACTACTTCGCTATTTCTGTTTTCTGTTGTTTGTCTTTTCTTTTTTTTAACTGATTGATGAATTCGTAGGTTCCCTCTTACGTTATATTCCAGGGTTTCCCTAGAGAGCTAAAGCTCTTAAAAAAATAGCAGTTTCATTTCTTAAAAGGCATAAAATGAAATGAAAATGAAACACATGACGGGAGGAAAGATATAGATTGTACTGTATTTTAGTTTGCTTATTTTGCTCAATTATATCCACCTTATTCCTAACGAGCCTACTGCGTTTTGAATTATGGGTGGCACTTCTGGTTTAGGAACTTCCATTCAAAACGAATAATTTCAAATCATAAGGCTGCCCTACAAATAAAGCTTATCCATCAGTTTGACTGAAAGAGCTGTTTTATTTTCAGACATCATGAGAATAGCTTAACGCTTGGTATTTTAATGTGACATGTTATAACATATCTTTTCAGTCGCTGCATTCTTTTCCTCATGATTATTTTCTTTTTCCCCTTTGCAGTCCGCTGTAATAGTATGAAAAAGGACAACATATACTGCATATTTACTACATTGATATTTAACCCGTCCGTTATTGCTGTGGAAAGAATCACGTTTTTGCGGTTATTCGTGGTCTGTTGAAAGTACCTTGTTGATGCTTTTACACTTTTAAATGTCCTTTTGATGGTTGAAGGGTGAGTAGAATAATGTCATCTCATTGCACCTAGTTTAAAAGTTACATCCATAATTCGCATTGAGGTGTAGGAATAAGGTGGATATTTATGTACACGTTGCACTAACAAGAAACAATGCTTCTAACCACAGGTCGAGAGCTGTAGCTCAGAACACAACTTTGTGATGCCATTTGCGTATTTTTTTCTTTCTTTCTGGAACTATTGTTTCGGGAAACAATGTTTCTATCATTGGAACTCGCAAACAACTATGCTTTTGGGAAAAGCACCTGAGTGGTTGCTGGGGAGTTGCTATGCAGTTTCAAGGGTTTTTAGAGTGTTTTTTATGGCATTGCTACACAGTTGCCAACTTTCTCTCAACAAGCCACACATTTTTAGGTACACGCTAAAGTTTAATACTCAGGGTTAGCGGTTTGTTGAAATCCCCAAGTATGAGCAGTAGTGATATTTAACAACTTCACTAAAACACAAATCATATTACATCACATATAGTCACTGGCGCCAGTGATATCATGTTTTCTGTTAAAATGATTGAGGAGGTTTCGCATACTATTCGTTATCCAGCAAGCCAAGTTTTCTATTATACCATTTTCTTATACAACAACACTCACAACAACTGATAACCCTTCATTATGATTGTCTGCTGCTAAAAACTGCATTACACTCTATTGAGAAAAGTGATTTTTCCATTGAAAGTCTATTTAGTCCATTTAATCAGTTACTGGGAGACCAGCCCTTTATGTGTTCAATTTTTCCACTAATAATATTACAGCACACTGATGCCAAGAAGCAAGGCTGTGTGCCTGTAGCTTAGGCCTGGGATACTCTTTAATGCACTCAAAAGCAACAATTAGGAAGTTGTTAGGCTGGGAGACAAATGACTTAAGCATCTGAGCATGACCCGACTGTCAGCATCAAGTTATTACCCAGATTTTAGCACACAGAGATCACGTATACCTCAGCACTTTATTCGCTCAGTCAAACAGATCTTCACTTGGAGGAGCATGCAAAAACATGCCCGGGCATCGCCAGCCTATCACCCCGACAACGTTACTTCTGCGGCTCTGGTGTGTAATTATTCGCAAAATGGCAATCCCGCAGCTGACTTAATGACCTCACAATATGGCCCACAGTTTCACTAATGAGCCCTAACATTGCACTCAGCACGGTTATATTTAGGCTCAATAATAATACACAAAATCAGATATGATTTTATGGCCAATAGGCCTGGTATCCTGAAACAATATGAAACATAAGTTCTTCGTAAGCACTACATTAACTCTACGTGTCCCAAAAGCATTGTTACCTACATGCATAGCAATTAAAAACACTCATTCATACATTTTTAATGTATATGTTTTATTCCTATGTTATTTGCATGATGTAAAGCTATGTTTTAGTCAGTACTTTAGTTAATGAGAATATTTCCAAGTCAAGCTGTGCTATCTGGCCTTTTCCCTCCCGCAGCGGCACTGGGAGACCGGCTGGACCATCGTGAGACAGACAGGAAGAGCCGTCGAGATAAAGAAGACCTTTTACTTTAAAGCATGTGGTTTTAAATGTTTTAATATGGTATGTATTTGCGTGTTGTATACTGCTACTACTAATTAAGTACTTTAACTCCACAAACTTTTATTTTTATATTTCCACTGGCACAATGTGTTACTGTGATTTTACTGGTAGGGTATAATTGTATTTTGTTCATTGAAGCTTCGGAGCATTATGAATCAGCGTGTCGAATCATGATTCGGATCGCGTGTCAAACCGCCAAACTGCTGAAATCACGTGACTCTGGCGCTCCGAACCGCTGATTCGACACGCTGATTCATAACGCTCCGAATCTTTATGAAGCAGTGTTTTGAAATCAGCCATCACTATTTAAGTAAGTCGTTATTTTGTTTTTTTGGCGCACCAAAAATATTTTCGTCGCTTTATAATATTAATATTGAACCACTGTACTCACGTGAACTGATTTAAATATGTTTTTAGTACATTAATGGATCTTGAGAGAGGAAATGTCATTGCTGGCTATGCAGGCCTCACTGAGCCATCGGATTTAAACAAAAATATCTTAATTTGCGTTCTGAAGATGAACGAAGGTCTTACGGGTGTGGAACGGCATGAGGGTGAGTAATAAATGACATTATTTTCATTTTTAGGTGAACTAACCCTTTAAATTTTACTTGATAACAAACCATCTACGTGCTGGTTTGGGAAACGTGCACTACTTTAGCACTTAACTTTAAATATCATTCTACTGTACATGAAACTGTAGTCATAGATGACCTAACAATGACCAAATTGTGCAGCATGAACAAATAATCGTCCCTATATGTGTGCCTCTATTATGCAGTTTCTGTTTCTCTATGCAGTTTTGTCAGCTTTCCACGCCTGTCTTTTGTTCGTTTATGTCAGCCCATCTTTTCCCTTGAAAACTGTCCTACTTTCTTTAAATAACTAGTGGAAAGCAAGTCTTCATCTTGCTCTCGTGCTCACAGCAGGTGACCAGATGTGGCTCCTGCCATTTCATTAATCCATTAATCAAGTGCTGAATGCAAGGGAGTATTTCCTGCTTCAGAAGTAAGAATGTAAGCAATGCATTAGTCTTAAATAAAATGTCTATGTTTTCTTATTATATAAGTTTGTGGTCAGTAAGATTTTTTAATGTTATTCAAAGAAGTCTCTTATGCTCATCAAGGCAGCATCTATTTGATCACAAATACAGTAAAACAATAATATTGTGAAATATTCTATTTGAATATATTTGTATATGTAATTTATTCCTGTGATCAAGGCTGAATTTTCAGCATCATTATTCCAGTTTTCAGTGTCACATGATCCTTCAGAAATCATTCTAATATGCTGATTTGCTTCTAAAAAAAAATTCCTTATTATTATCAATGTCGAAAACAGTTGTGCTCCTTAATATTTTTGTGGAAACCATCATACAATTTTTCAGGATTCTTTGACGAATAGAAAATTCGAAAGAAAATAATTTATTTGAATTTGATTTTTTTTTTTTAACAATGTATATATATATTGGCCTGTAGTTATCTTATCACCTATACTATTTGGTCCAGAAGCAGCCCATCTCAAAAGTCATCCCACCAATCAGGTTTTGAAGCTCTTCAGTGAAGAATGAGGTGTGTGAAAGTGTAAGGTAAGTGTGCTGCTTGTTTAGGCGTTTGGGGTTTTCAAGAGGAAAGCGATAATGGCATGGTGCTGCTATTCGAATGTGTTTACTCAGTTCATACATGGCATAAATAAACAACTGAGTAATCCAACAGGAAAAGAATCATTTTCACTATAAACTTCCTGTCACTGAGATATCGGTTGAATCCTGACACTGCCTCCTCTTTGAACTCTTACAACAGATTCTTCTTCTACTATTCCTTAATCCCTCCATGTTCTAGCTTGTACTATTCCAAATGACTGCTAAAACTTTATATTACTAGCACTTATCATATGTATTGCCTCTTTAAGATCAATCATTTTGGATAAACGCATCTGCTAAATGAATAAATGTAAATGTAAATGAATGTCAACAACTGTGGTATTTCTGTTTATGTACTTTCTGACACCATAAACTTGTAAACTGAAGGAGTTCTCTAAATCTTTCATAAATAAAGCTCAATAATTGTGGAATACAAACAAACATGACCATTTACCTTCACATTTCGGACCCTCACCACTTTGTCCTCCACTTGTACAGCTAACCGTCCTCCATCCAGACTCTCCCTGAAGAACAAAAACAAACAGACTGACATTCAAGACACTGTACATAGCACTGCTAAGTAAACATTTACAATACAAGCATATTAATTATTTTTTATAAACTAGTGCCTTCTTAATAGATGATCACTGCTAAAACAGGCAAGATCTTTCAGGACTGAAGGTGTGACATCGTATACTAACAAGACGTGATGCGATGAGATTCCAGCGACAAGCAATTTGTCTCGTGGTCAGGGTTGCCAGGTTTTCACAACAAATTGCTCCTCAAAACTCCCCTGGTAAAATTCGCATTCCAGGGGCTAAATATCACGTTATTTTGGGTCGATTCAACCCACGGATGTGAAAAACTACCCGTGGCAACAGTGTAAAAGTAGCCCAATTCCGCGGACTTGGCAACACTGCTTGTGGTCCAACAGACTCAATGCGACTACATACACGACAAAATCAATCAAAAATCACAGCCAATCAGAAGAGCGTGTGGGCGGAGTCTCTCTGCAAGCGCAAACCAACCGCAACGAAACTGATAGATTAATAAAATTTCACCATTTTAACATTATTAAAAATACATACCGAGTTACTGAAACAATCTTTGTCATAGAAATCACTTGTTTGTTTACATTGATTTGACAGTTCAAACGTTCTTGTTTCCTTTTATTTATTTTGAAAATCTGAGGTGAATTATCCATTGTCACATTTATTTTGGCTATAATGGACACGCAAAATTATATTAACACTCACATTAGACGCGTTTAACATTAAATAAAGCACATAAACAGTACCAGAGATTATGATTGTCATACTTTGTGTTGTTCCAGGCGCAACGTTGCGGAAAAATAGAAACCGTTTCTAATGTAGAATCATCAAGTATCGCTGTCACGGCTGTTTAGGACAAAAACTCATTTGTCAAAATGTCAAAAGTGACCCAGATATTTGAAATATTCCGGCAAAAATGTATACGTAGATTCCTTCTGTTGTTTACACTTTCATTAAAAAGTTTGGTGTATGAATGATTTTTTAAAGAAATTAACACTTTCATTCAGCAAGGATTGATTAAATTGATCAAGTGACAGTAAAGACAATTTAAAATATTTTTATTTCAAATAAATGCTGTTCTTTTAAGCTTTCTATTCATCAAAAAAATCCTTAAAAAAGATCATGTTCCATATGGCAAGATTCATTTCTGCACATACATTTCCCCCCCCCAAGATAACAGACTTCTTAATTGATATATGTAACTTTTCTGTTTTTATATTGAATGGTTTGATTAACTCCAGGTTAACATTAAGCTTTCTAAAATCCGCAGAGGCATGTTTATTTGGCTGTGATCATATTCAGAGTGAGAGGCCGGGGATCTGGAGGATTCATCTGCACTGAGAAGGTCAGATTCAAATGAAAACAGAGCGCTGAAAACTCCTCCATGAGGCGCACAGCTGAGCTGAAGCAGGTGTGTGCGTGAGCGTGCAGGATATGTGTGTCAGTGTGTGAGAGAGCAGCGAGGACAGCTGTGCAATCTCGCCAGTATCGGGTTCCAGATGAACTGATGCAAGAGAATGAAATCCAGCGTAGGAGCATGGCTGTGTACAAACCTGAAGTCTGACAATGTGAGCAGGCTGGGGAAGGCCTCGTCGTCTACACTGCACATTAAAGCTGAAGTGTCATTCTACAATGTTAACATGTTTTCCTATCCAGCTCAATGCACACACACACACACACACACACACACACAACTATAAGTGAGTCATTTTGCATGTGGACTTTCACACTGTGGCGCTTTCAAAACACTGTCAACGTCCACTTCTGGCTCAACCAATGGTGTGAGTTTGGGGTGGGACTACTTGTTTGTTGCTGCAGTTTTTATGGCACTACAAAAAAAAACTTGAGATCATCAAAAATTGATGAGAACTGAGATATTCTAAACAAAATATAATTAATAATAGCTCAAACAGTAGAGCATGGTCATCATGGGTTTGATTCCCAGGGAAATGGTTAAAAGCGTCCTCTAAATGCATAAAACAAATGTAAATAATATTTAATAAATTCATTATTTTAAATTATTATCATTAAATGATATTAAAGTGGTCCCTGATTATGATTTCACTTTTTTAACTTTAGTTAGTGTGTAATGTTGCTGTATGAACAACATCTGCAAAGTTACGACGCTCAAGGAAAATATTTTCTTTTACAGAAATCGCTGTTTAAGGACTACAACAAATGGCTGGTAGGGACTACAATGAGCTTCTTCCCGGGTTGGTGACATCACTAACCCTAAAATGTACATAAACCCCGCCCCCGAGAACACGCAACAAAGGGAGTGAGGCCATGTTGGGCTGCTTTAGAGAAGAGGAAGAGTTGTTGTAGTAGAGTGTTGTTGTCATGCCGTCATTTTACGCCGAACTGCTTCACAAACGAGGGTCAATTCAATGCTGGATTTGAACAAAAGATTAACATGACGGCACATGCTAGTCTATGAGTTGAATCAACTCCACAGCAACTAAATAAATTTATCCACTAACCATTCAGAAACGTCCAGTTTCATTCTAAAAGTTGTAACTTCTTCCTGAGTCTCTCCATCAGTGTCGACTCCGGTTTGAACAATGTAAGGCTGAACACCGTTACTGACAATCCTCATTTTGGCTGCGTGAGATTCTCCAGCTTTGTTGTTGTTGAGCAACCGAAGCACGAGCTGTTAAAGCTAGGGCTGGGTATCGAATTTGATACTTTTCAGGTACCGACCGAATTGCCTCGATACTATCGAGTATCGAAAAGTGTCTTGTCATTCGGTACCAAATTCCGATATCTCCAAATGGAGCAGGGGAGAGGGGGCGGAAAAATGCTGTTGCTGTCTTGTTGAGCAATGTAATAACGTTGCACTACATTGTTATTTATATCTAAATATATAAAACTATGCGCGCGAGAGAGCCAGTATATATATATATATATATATATATATATATATATATATACCCATAGCACCTTAAAAACCACCTGGCAATGGCCTAGAATCCAAAACAACCCTGCAACTGCATATAAATACAATAAAAACAAATCTGAACACCTCAGAAACTACACAGAAACACCTTGGCAATTAGAACATTTATACATTTTTTCCAGAAAAAGTACAAACTCAAGCTATTTTTCCAGTTGCGTTTGGTGCTGATAAAGCAGCAGATCTTACACTGGACTCATCCACCGAAGGCTGGGAGCTTGTTATGAAGCTCTTAGCTTGTGTTGTACCATGTGGGTCTGTTTCACTCTGCCAATGATGAATGGAGGCCCTACCCACAACCACAACAACCTACCTCGCCTGTCAGTGTGTGTGTGTGTGTGTATGTGTGTGTGCATACTTTTGCCTAGAAATGGTGCATTTTATAACATAATCAGTGGAAAGAAAAAATAACTCTCGTTATGAGGAGAGCATGTTTACAAACTTGGATCTCTGTGCTATTCCCACACAATTCCTGCCATTTCCAGCAATAACTAGGCTATTAGAATAGCCTGAATAACTGAACTCAAAAAGAAGGCAAAAAGAAGTTGTATTATTTCAAGAATACGGCTTTTGACAAAAGCAAAAAGTGCAAAGAGTCAAATATTTATTATGCGCATACTCATAAAAACCAACGGCTGCCTTTTAAAAAGCCATCTTCATTTGCACAATAGTGACGGAAAGCCATGAAGTCGTCCTTTGTGATGCACACTTCAGGGAGACTCTTTTAAATGTCAAGGCTAGCAGATACGGCCAAACACACGCACACATCTTTGTGTCTAAATCTAGGAGGAGTTTCTTCACCCCCCTGTCCAGCTCCCACATACTGTAGTAATTTGGCTAATGCTGGAGGGTGGAGCAGAGGGCTCTCATGGGGCAAACTCTGTGTTTGAATACCCCCCTTTTTATAAAGTTAAAGCAAAACACATGTTTTGGATTTTACTAACACAGCATGCATAACATTTGTAATGCAATTTTATGTGAAAATGATAAAAACAAGATATTAAAATCATACAGTATGAGATAAACTTTTAGGGGAGGGGTTTTAAAGGAATATTTTGGAGATTATAGTAAATTTATCATACACAAAACACATTGTGTTGAATATAACTTAACATGCATTGCTTATACATTATCTATACACTTATGCACTGCTTATGAACGCATGCTCACCAATTTTTTTTAATAGTCTATGATTTCGTTTTTTCTCTCTAAAATGGTGAGTTATGTTAAAATTAGTCACTTACATTATGTACATGTGCAATATAATGAATTGAATGGCAGGTTATTTGTTTCAGTTGGCTGTCTGTCAGTGCAGGTCTATTCCCAGACATAGCAACAGTACCAACAACTCAAGGCTGTTTATACTTCATTCAGCAGTTCTTATCACGCACTTTTACAATCAATTACATATAAGACCCATGAAAGCTGATCGTACCTGGAGTTCAGCGGACGGACTCGAATCGCGACTTTCACGTTTGCCATTCGTTTGACACCGGGCGGAGGGAAACGATAAATTGAAGTTCAGCTGTCCGTTAGAGTCCATTTATTAAATGCCTCCACAGCACTGAATTATCCCGAGCAGAGTGAGGAAACCTATTACACGTTTTTCGGGTCATGTTATTGATATCGTCTAGACAATCACAGAGCGCATTATGAAGCCGCGGCCGCAGTTGAACTGCGATAAAACTTCCTGCCGTCTCTCCGGGAGGGGAGATCACGAATCCTACTATTCTGAAGAAGTAGCTCATGAATATTAAGAAGGCAGCGTGACGTCAGTTCATTAGAACGTACTGATTTGCTGAACGAGTAGGCCTACTTTGCATAAGGCGTGGGTTCTTAATATTCATTGTGATTTGTTACTGGTCGGCTACGAGGTAAAGTTTAACATTAATGAGCTAAACCATCGCCATAGTAGGAAACTAGGGCAAGAGAAACAAAGGCGAAGTGCTCGCCTGAAGGCACACATTTACTGCCTGTCTCTGCTTTATTAAAACCCCGTGTAGTCATTAGGACAATTATTTAGAAAGAAATCCAACATTTTTATTCAGCAAGGACGCATTAAATTGAACAAAAGTGACAAAGATATTTATAATATTACAAAATATTTCTACTTCGAATAAATGCTGTTCTTTTAAACGATGTTGGCAGTTTCAATAAAAAAAATATGAAATGTTTCTTGATCACCAAATCAGCATATTAAAATGATTTCTTAAGTAATAGCTGCATTTGACCAATAATTTCCCATGACTTTGTTATTAGGACTACTGGATAAAAAAAATAAATAAAAAAAATCATAATCTGACAGATATTGCACTCACAAAGAGCACGAGCCCTGTTACATGTTAAGTCGCCATTTTGCGCCGGCTTGTTTCTACAGCAGCCCTAAATGGACAAACTGCTCTACAGGGCGCGTTTGCTTGACTAGCTACTCTCAGAGTCAAGAGAGTGCTGTCTCAGGGGTCGTTTACACACCGTTTTCAACTAAACAGAAAACTTTTTATGCGTTTTGTCAGTTCATTTACACGACAATGGTGTTTTGGTGGCCTGAAAATGCAAACTTTTGAAAAAGTGCAAGTTTTTGAAAACGGTCTCCGTGTAAACAACAAAAATGCGAATCTGTAAAAATAAGGACGTCATGCACATGTGCATTACATGTTCAGTTTATAGTGTTTATGTATAGCAGAATACAGCGTTTTTTAGTCATTTTCACGGATTCGTATGAATGGAGATCGTTTTGACAATGTCTGTACGCAGAAAACTCCAAGGAAAAACTTATCCGTTTTAAGCATATTGTTGTCGTGCAAACGTACCATCAGACGAGGACATATTTGTCCTGTGTTGGCCACCGTAGCTTCTCTATATTGCAATTCGCAATCTCTAAAAATTACACACTGCACCTTTAATGTATTCATTTCCAGTGTTGGGGGTAACGCACTACAAATAACTTGAGTTACATAATCAGATTACTTTTTTTTTCAAGTAACTAGTAAAGTAACACATTACTTTTTCAATTTCCAACAAAATGGTTACTTTTTCAAAGTAACGCAAGTTCCTTTTTTACATTTATTGACTGACAGCTCTCCTATCCCCATGTTGAGAGAAATAAAGTGCAGAGGTGTTGTGTGCGCTGTGAACATGATGGTTTTTGTAGTTCTAGAGTAAATGTGAACATGTATTTACTCATCTCACTTGCACAAAAACATTCAGTATTCCTCAAAATGAATAAAAACAGTGAAATGTTATCTCAGATTTTTCAAATGTACAGGTATAAATATGCATTTCCTTCAGCCTGAGGCTTATTTTACTTTTTGTGTGAAAGGGCCTTAACATTTGCCAAAAATATTTTTTTTTGTTATTAAAAAACAAAGCAATCACAGTAGTGACGGAAAGCCATGAAGTCGTCCTATTGTAAAACCTTTTTAAAGTTTATAATTGCCATGAAGAGCTGCAGCCTTGCATATGGACTCTAACTTTGCTATAAACCATATGGAAAATGTGATGAACACACAAAAGGTACTCCTATATATTCACAAAATCACATTTTATTACATTAGACAGGTTTGGAATTAAATAGATAATAACATTGTCCAACATGAACAAAGTGCAAATTTTTCGCAAATATAGACTATAAGAAACGCATACAAACAGGCAGTGACAACAAGCAGAAAAACATGTACAAACACTTAAAACAAATAAATAGAATTTCATGACAAGGAAGCACAGTGAATGGTCTTTATCTTATTCTACTCTGAGGCAGCATGAGTGAAAACTGGCAATGCCCTGTTAAAATTACCCACAAAATGTGTTTTAAAGATTTATAAACTATCAATGACTGGTCTATCAATTCAGCATTTTTTGAGCAGCAAATATTGTCCTTGCAACTAACAATAAATCAGACTTTAAAATATTTTTTAAAATCATATATACTGTAGGATTATGAATAGGCATCCTCACTGCCTGTTCATTCAATAGTGTTTTGCTGGGATTCATGTGTAGAGTTGGTAATGTCGACACACGTGTCCCTCTAGTGGTCATTGAGAGACCTGCAGTATGTCCCTGTGGTTTGGCAGCGAAGGCACTGGGAACTGGGTGGTCAGGGAGAGCTGCTGAAACTTCTTTACAGACTCCTAGAAGAGCAAACAAGAAAAGCCATCAGACAGCGATTTGTGAGAAGTCCAGCCATGTTGTGCCATCTTTAAAATAATGAATCAGCACAAAATATGTAAGAAGCAATTACCTCTGGCCAAGATAGCGCTGACAACTTTGGCCAGTTGATGCCCACTTCGTCTTCTCCTAAAAGACCCCTCTCTTTTAGCTGTATTATCAGGAACAGGAAGTCAGACCTCTGAAATATTAGGATAAAGGATAAAGCACTGTTTAACCAAAATTGTTGTTGTCAACTAAACTAAACCTACAGTTGCAAGAAAAAGTATGTGAACCACTTGCAGAATCTGTGAAAATGTGCAAAATTTTAACAAAATAAGAGGGATCATACAAAAATCCATGTTATTTTTTTTATTTAGTACTGTCCTGAGTAAGATATTTTACATTAAACATGTTTACATATAATCCACAAGACAAAAAATAGCTGAATTTATAAAAACGACCTGCTCAAAAGTTTATGAACCCTTGATTCTTAATACTGTGTGTGGTTCCCTGGTTGATCCACGACTGTTTTTTTGTCGTGTGATGGTTGTTCATGAGTCCCTTGTTTGTTCTGAGCAGTTAAACTGAGCTCTGTTCTTCAGAAAAAATCTCCAGGTCCCAAAAATTCTTCAGTTTTCCACCATCTTTTGCATATTTGAACCCTTTACAGCAGTGACTGAATGATTTTGAGATCCATCTTTTCACACTGAGGACAATTGAGGGACTATTAAAAAAGGTTCAAACATTCACTGATGCTTCAGAAGGAAACATGATGCATTAAGCAAACTTTTGAACAGGATGAAGTGGTCCAAATTTTTCTTATTTCTCTTGAATATCCTTTTTTTTCCATTTAGTACTGCCCTTCGGAAGCAACAGAAAATACTTTCATGTTTCCCAGAAGACAAATTAAATACAATTTACCTTGATCTTCAAATTCCAAAAGTTTTCACCCCCCCGACTCTTAATGCATCATGTTTTTTTCTGGAGCATCAGTGAATGATTGAACCTTTTTTAATAGTTGTGTTTGAGTCCCTCAGTTGTCCTCAGTGTGAAAAGATGGATCTCAAAATCATACAGTCACTGCTGGAAAGGGTTCAAATATGCAAAAAATGCTGGAAAACTGAAGAATCTGCAGGACCTGGAGGATTTTTCTGAAGAACAGAGCTCAGTTTAACTGCTCAGGACAAACAAGAGACTCATGAACAACCATCACAAAACAAAAAAACAGTCGTGGATCATCCAGGTAACCACACACAGTATTAAGAATCAATGGTTCGCATACTTATGAATGGGGTTATTTTAATAAATTCAGCTATTTTTTTTGTCTTGTGGATTATATGTAAACATCTTTTATGTAAAATATCTTACTCAGGACAGTATTAAATAAAAAATAACATGCATTTTGTATGATCTCTCTTATTTTCACAGATTCTGCAAGTGGTTCACATACTTTTTCTTGCCACTGTATTACAAATGGTTTTCACAATTGCGAGATATAAACTGGCAATTCCGATAAAAAGTCGCAATTATACCTTTTTTATTTTTCATTCAGTGACGGAAAACTTGCAATTCTGAGAAAAAAAGTCAGTCTTTTTTCCCCCTCAGAATTGGACTATTTCTCTCAATTGTGAGAAAAAAAGTCAGAATTGTGAGAAAATCTCACAATGTCCTTTTTTATTTTTTATTTCGTAGTGGAAACAAGCTTCCATAGTTTTCAGTAATTAAAATGAAATAAATATTAAATGTATAAAATTTTTAACTTAAACTTATATTGTAAATGTAGTCTTGGCATTTAACTGAAAAATAAATAAATTGAAGTACTAAAATATTATATATATATATATATATATATTATTTTACACACACAAAAGCACATCACAAAGTTACTAAAACTTAAACTACAATTATAATAAAAACTGAAAATATAAAAATAAAGCAAATTGAAATTATTATTAAATATTCTAATAGTATATAAATAATATTAAAATAACACTTAAATCACAAAAACATTTACAGCAATATATCCACAAAATGCACACATGATAAGAATGTAACAGCTCGGCAAAACTGCATCAACAGCACCAAGGTTTACCTCACTATCTGTGGCACTGCAAACGGCAGTCAGAGTGAGTTCACTGAAGAGAAGGTGCAGAGGTGGAGAGGGAGTCCGAGCCCACAGAGCTAAAAACTTTTCCAGAAGAGCAGGTCTCTTGTTCCCCTCGGCTGAAAACACCAGAGGAAGCTCCCCAGATACTGCACATGGAAACGAACCCAAACAGACACATACCCTGTGTATTAATCATTTTCAGTATTGACTTCATGTACCATTCTCCGTTTTCCATTAATTGTTCTCTCACCAAGTTTGCAGGCCAGCTGAACAGTACAACGCAACAGCATCTGCTCGACCACAGGAGAGAGGAGCTAGAAAAAGATCAGGACACAGGAGAGAATGTGTAAAGGGAGGTAAACCGTTCAAAATAAGGGATTACTAAAAAAAATAAAATGATGTGGATTAAAAAATGTTTTGAGTCAAGTTAGTACACTGAAGTAGTATGGGAGGTCTGATTACTTTTCGGCATCCAAGTGTCTGTCCCACTCTGTCCAGCAGAGACTCAATCTGATGAACAGTGAAAACCTCCTCATCAGACCTGGGTCCTACAGACACACTCAGAACCTCCTGAAACATGAGACCAAATGATTTGAGATCTGACACACTTATATTTGAAAATTACTGTAAAAAAAATTGCTTACTGACATCTGGTCCAGGCTGATTAACTGACCAATTTCATGACACTGCTGATCATTAATTCCATTTAATTACATTCCAAATTCTAGTGATAGCCAGTGTCATTGGTTAACAGTAATATACAGCTATATTTATATACTATTATAGTATTTAACAACATTTTAAATTAGCTATTAATATATTTTCAGTTTTCAATTTAATTTTAGTGTAAGTTTAGTTATTTTGTTATGTGCATTTGTCACTTTTATTAGAATTAAATAGAAAAAAAAACTAATATTTCTATTTAGTTTTTTTTGTGTTTTTTTATTTCAGTTTTAGTCACTTTAGTAATTCAACTTAAATGAAGTTTAGAAATGTTGCCTTGCAACTAAGTGAAATAAGTTTTTTTTTTTTTGTCATTTATATTTTAACTTCATTACAATTAACGAAAAACACTATTTTTAATCGCTTTAGGCCACACTATGTCCACACTAATATGTTTTCGTTTGAAAACGCATCTTTTTCTCTGTTTTTGCCTTCTGTGCACCTTGAGATGGCATTTTTGTCAAAGAAAAACAAAGCTTTTTGAAAACTCTCCAAAGTGGATAAATCTGAAAACTCTGTTTTCACGTTGTAAAGTGGATGTTGAAAACGGAGGTATTTGAAAACAATGACGCATGTTTAGTCATGTGACGCATGTTGTACCCATAGATATGTAGTTATTCCAGCATTTTTGTGCCTGCTATTTACATTAACAGTATTGCTCAAGATAAATGCTGCTTTGTAGAATCTTCGTATTATATTACTGCAAAGATGACAGAGAATTTACTCACATTTGCTGTCCTGGGTGGCAAAATGACAGTTACGTTTTAAACCCGGACTTTGAGCGCGACCTGGATACAACAGTGAGTGATGCAATTATGCTAATAAAATGATCATGCCAGAAGAATAGCATGAGAACTTTATTATATCTACTCTCTCTCCATCAACCCGTGAGCTTTTAGTATGTTGTGCGCATGCACAGTAAGGTGATTTAAGCATTTTCAGAAGTTTCACGCTTGAAAACGCTAATGTGGATGACCCTCCATTTTTCTAACCCTCCATTTTCAAATGTCTGTATTAATGTAGATGTAGCCTAAGTTTTAATTAACTAATTACAACACTTTTGATGGCCTTGTCCAAGAATAAAAGAAACATTTTGTTGTTTAGAAAGTTTGACTAATGATGTATGTCTCATTTCTCACTATGAAATTTTATCATCAACCACCCTCAATCTGTTTTAACATTTTTACAACTTGTCCAATAACCAATTACCAATAATCACCTTAACTTCAATCATGACTTCTGATCCCAGTGGAACCTTATGGGTGCAGTCTGAAACACATGAGGACACAGCACTGAGCCCTGAGGCACTCCTCTGGACCTGCTGACTCTTGCTTGATCCCTCGCCCTCTTCAGCATCCAAACTGAAGGTTGAGGGCACGCTCTTCATCACCCTATCAAACGCACTCTTCCACTCTCTCTTTAGCAATGCTAAGGGAGATATTCAAACAGGAATATTTCAGATCCTTATTTTATAGCATGTCTTTTTTAATATATGTAATAAGTCTAAATGGAGAATTTGTTATTTTAAAATGTCAATAAAATTGTGCTTCACTACTTGTGATGTTGGAGGACAGCCAGCTGCAAGCCTTTTCTGTAGCCAAACGAGTGGTGATGCTCTCAGCTGTGGTCAGGACCTAATCCACAACACAAAAAAATGAATTTTTCTAAGTAAATAACTTTTGATCTTGAAGCCTTTTTTCCTTAAATTAACCATGAAATGAGATGACAAACAAGAGTATAACTGTACAGCAAATTTCCACCCAAGATAAACCGTGTCTTCTCTATTTTTCTACAGAGTATTAAGTGGATGGAATTAATGACGAGTGACTGTTTAACTCACAGAAGAAGAGGTTTCCAGAGGAAGAAGAACTCTGACTGCTCCAGGGGCATTCTCACTGCAGAACCTATCATGAGAGATGTGACTAGTCCAAAACATGCCCAACAACATGTATACATAATAAGAGAAGAGAGCTGCTGACCTGGTGGCTCTCTCCAGAGCCTGCATGCCTGCGTCACACAGCTGAGCACAGATAGAATCGTTTAGTTTGGTCGGGTTGACACCCTCCAAACCCAAACTATCTCTGAGAGTTTTCTCTCCACCCTTCACAAGCTCCAACACAAGCGTAGCCCTGCCACACACAGAGTTAGGAAAATATGAAATGATGTAATGCAAATTCAAATTGATTTACATGGACTAACAAAGAGGGGAAATAAACAAAAAGACTGACAAAATGGTGGGAGACTGACTTGATGTGTTTGACGCAGTTGGAACCGACTCTCTCAGCAACAAACTCCACAGTGCGTCTGAGAGATGGGGGCTGGTTGTGGAAGAAGGCCTGTTCCAAATCAACCTGTTAAAACACATGGAAAAACATGGATGGCTGCACATGGATGACTTACTCTCAAATCTTCAACAGATGGAAGGCATTTGTTTGCAGCGTACCTGAAGTTTATGCTGTGAACGGGTGGTGGAGGGTCCCCTCAGTTCTGCAGATGTCGGAGTGATCTTGCGAATCAAGCCTCCGCTCTTGGATGTGCTACCAGCCACAAAAGCAGCAAGAAGTTTACGAAACTCTCCTGCCAAAAGAATGGCGTAAAGGTACCTCAATCACCCTCAACTGGAATTTATTCCAACCGAAACTTGGTAAAAGACTTTTTTTTTTTTTTAAACAGTACGCTCTTACCTAAATATGGACAGCAAGTCAAGAGAAGCTGTTGGTCCACTAATGGCAGGGTGTCCTGAAAAGAAAATATACAGTATTATACACATTGTGAACTCAGGAAAAAGAAAAGATAAATCAGCATTTCTTTCCCTCCTTAAAAGAAAAACAGCTAAATGTATCCAGAGCAGAAGATCAGTGGTCCACTAACCAGCCCCTGAGAGCTTGTATTACTCTCCAGTTCCTTGATTTCTTCCTCTAGATCTGTGCTGAAGAAGAGATCTTCTGGGAAGATTGGGATCTAAAAGAGGGACAGTAACAGAAAGATTTGACAGGCTCATAACCATTGTCTTTGTCCAGGCTGCATGATTTGGTCAATTGCAATTTGATAATTGTTTATCATATTTATTAAAAAAAACCACATTGAAACAGCTCTTATCTTCAGTGTATGCAAAAAACTGTCAAATAATCCCTTGATCTTGTTTAACCCATGTTCTGCTTTTCTTCTGCAACCTCATTGCATTCACACTGGCCTTGACCATAAAATTGGATCCATATCACCATTTAGTAGGGGTTCTGAAATTAATTGTTTCTATGATGCATCACAATGCAGACATGGACGATTCTGCATCAATTCAGTAATAGACCATAATCCATCATAGCCTACTGACGTTTCTCTGACGTCATTCGTCGCTTATATGCTTCTTGCGCTAGCGTAAAATGGCAGAGGGAGGCGAAACACGTGAGTAATAAAAAAAAAAAACGCACCCACTATTTTAACATTTACAGCGTGCGAGAGCCCGTGTGCATATGTGCGAGCGTTTTTGTAACTTAAGTACACTACTTGAAAGTTTAATGCGCTTTTAGTATTTACTAGTGTTTATTAGTTCTAAATGCTCCTGTCTTATGCTGTGTTCAGACTTAAGTTTTGTTTGATGTTTGCTACATTCAGGAAGTGAAGTAGAAAAAGGGAGTTCATATATCTGATTGCTTGTGTTCATTGACGAAAATGTAGCCATGTGCAGTAATATTGAAAATTGAGGATGCAACGCATCGTGATGCAACTGAATTGACGTGATAATCGTAATCAAATTGAATCATGAGACCAGTGATGATTCGCATCTGCCTGGTGTTTGATTTTCAGCCCAGTGAAAATGAGACATCTCACCTGGAAGAGCCAGCCCAAAACTGCCACCATGAGCAGCTGATTCATGTAACACAGCTCCCCTCCTCGACCCAACACCATCCTCCTGAAACACACACACATAAGCATAACTAACAGCACAATCACACACAAAGATCATTTTTGATGTGTATGTGAAAAACTCACTTGTAGATCTGGAGCAAAAGGCACAGAGCAGTCCTGTAATAAGGCAGAAATGGGCCGATATAATCCAGCATGGACAGGAACTCCACCATCCAGGGCACTGTCAGAATGGTGCGTCTCCGATGCACTGAACTCCTCAACACCGCACACACATCCAGTACTGGAGAACTCTGACAATACACACATAAAACAAATTAGGTCCTGAAGAATACATATCTTGCAGGCAAAATTCAGGCCTTCATACGATGTGTACCTTGCTCCGCAGAGTGACTGCAGCATCCTGTATGTCTCTTGATGGCAGCTCAGAGGTCTGGTAAGGCAGAAAAGAGATGAAGCCCAAAAACTTGGCCAGAAGTCGTGCCGTGAGAAGCACAGAGGAGAAACGTTGCTTCTCATCCTGAAACAAAGATCCCAAAAATGTGTTTTAAACCCATTCAAAGCCTCTGATTACTTTGGAGTGCTTGAATATTTTGTTTTCTGGTCTAACCTGCTGCTCCATGTCTCCATCACCGGTCTCCTCTCCCCGGGCAGGGCTGGCGTCTGGACCAAAGATGGACACCTCGTCTAACTTCAGCAGCTGCTGACACAGACCATCTTTCAGGTGCTGGTTCAGCTGACAGCTAGTACAAAGATGACAGGAATTAGAGCCAAGCATCAAAAACAGATTAAGAGTGAAACCTTAAAGAATCCATGAAATCAAAATGAGAATTTTGTGACTTTTCCGCTTTGATACAATCCATATGCTACTGTACTCCTAACAGCTGGCAAAATGTGATTTAAGCAGGTATACACCAGCCTAGCATTCAAAAGTTAAGGGTCAGTATGATTCTTTAAAAATATAAAAATAAATAATTAATACTTTTCAAAAAGGATCCATTATATTGACAAAAAGTGACATTAAAGATATGCATAATGTAAAAAAAATGCTGTTCATTTTAACTTTATATATCAAGAATCCTGAAAAGTGTATGTTTTCCACAAAAATAACTGTTTTCAATTGATATAAATAAGAATGGTTTCTTAAGCAGCAAATCAGCATATTAGAATGATTTCTGAAGGATCATGTGACACTGAAGACTGGAGTAATGATGCTAAAAATTCAGCTTTGATCACAAGAATAAATTACATTTTAAAATATTGGTGAGTGTTTTGAAAGCATCCTTCATTGTTTTTGCCCAGCATACAAGCTGTGATTTTGCGGTGCTGTAATGTAAACAAATATCTCTTTGTTACAACAGAACAGAAAATGTTTGCACAGGAATGTAAACTGCACTCAAACTAACTCAAACAGCTGGAGCAGGATTGAAAAGCTTAAATTATGACATCATGAAAGCATCAATTGCACATATAAAGGTCCCAAAGAGGCCCGTGGCAATAACATTTACCAGCTGGCTGTCTGAAGGAAACCCTTGAAGAACTCCTGATGGCCAGGAAAGGACGGTGGAGGGCAGGGACCAATGAGTCCCTGAGGCTGGACCAGACGCTGCTGCAGGCGCTTCAGACGACCCAGGCTGTCTGCACCCAGCATGCCCAGCAGATCAGCATCAGGAGCATCACTGGAGGAGCCCAGCGCACAAGGGCTCTTACACATCTAGAAAAAGAAACAGAATATAAAAGGGACAGATAGAGAATAAGAGGATATGTGAAAATAATCGGCCATTTTGGCTCACTTGGATCAGCTGCTTCTGGAAGAGTCTGGCAAAGTGAGAATGGCTTCCTGCTGCTGTAAGCTGACTGACCATCATCCTGTGGGTATAAATTATAACACCTCACAATTGGAAATCAAATTTTCACAATCAAAATGATTGAGGGATGATATGTATATCATTCAAATAAAAAGAACAAAGAATATACTTTTAGTTTTTACTATAAAATATCCCTTTTAAAGGATTAGTTCACTTTCAAATGAAAATTATCCCAAGCTATACTCACCCTCAAGCCATCCTAGGTGACTTTCTTCTTTCTGATGAACACAATCGGAGATATATTAATAAATATCCTGATGCATCTGAGCTTTATAATGGCAGTGAACAGGGTTCACGAGTATGAGCTGAAGAAAGTGCTTCCGTCCACAACCATCCATCATAAACATACTCCACACGGCTCCAGGGGGTTAATAAAGGCCTTCTGAAGCGAAGCGATGCGTTAGCGTAAAAAACAAACAAAAAAAAACATTTAACAAGTTGAAGTAAAATATCTAGCTTCCGCCAGACTGCCTTCCGTATTCTACTTACGAAAAAAATGGAACTGGTTTCGTGTCAGTCAGCTTTTTCCGTAAGTTGAATATGGAAGGAGTAGGATGTAACGTAAGCATTTTGAACTGCGAGAGGCATTACATTTTTTTCATAACTTGAATATGGAAGGCGGTCTGGTGGAAGCTACATATTTTACTTCATAGCTTGTTAAATAAGTTTTTTTTTTTTTTTTTTTTTTTACACAAACACATCGCTTCGCTTCAGAAGGCCTTTATTAACCCCCCGGAGTCATGTGGATTACGTTTATGATGGATGGATGTACTTTCTTGAGCTTCATACTCGATGTTGTTCACTGCCATTATAAAGCTCGGATTCGCCAGGATATTTATCAAGATATTCCCGATTATGTTCATCAGAAAGAAGAAAGTCACCTAGGATGGCTTGAGGGTGACTAAAGCTTGGGGTAATTTTTTATTTGAAAGCGAAATAATCCTTTACCACTCACCTGACTCTATTGCCTAATGCTGCCTCAAAATCCCAGCCAGGCTCCTTATGAGAGTCCTCCCATTCTCTGATCAGCCCGTAAAACACATCCCTACAACAGAAGCAGGAAAAAAATAACATGAACCATATATATCCAGGCAACAAAACTGAAATCACCTAAAACATCACATATTTGAAACATATTTATGGTGTTCAGAGTACCTCTGCTTTTTAAACGTGTGGAAGGCCCTATCACTGCTAAAATTGGAGCGGTTATCTGTGGCGGGCTGGAAGGGTACTGAATGAACAAACAAGGGTGGACTGGGGAGCACCTGAGGAAGTGAGGACATGGTTCAGCATGAGCTTTCAAAGGTTACTTACTGGTTGCTTTTAAACTAATGCTTACTTTAGCTGTGCAGTTGTCTTGAGCTTGTGCTAGGCGGTCTCTGAGGGATGAGGAGAAAGTCCCCACTCTCTCGTTCTCAGACAGAAGCCGCAGAGTGCATTTGTCCAGGTGTGACACCAGCCTAATGAACAGAGAAGATAGAAAGTCAGGCACACTGAAACCAATCTGAAGCAGTGAGAAGTAATGAAACTATAAACAGACTTACTCAAACTGATTCTCCAACACTTTCACAGAAAAATACACACAGTTGTGGACATTTCCCAAGTAAGCTTTCTCCAGCACATCTTCAAGACCATAAAAAGGACACAATCAGGACATGATCAAATTAATCGTTTTGAGATTGATTCATCCTCAAAACCGGAATAAATATCTAACAGGCATGTGTTCAGCTAAAAACAAAAACAATCCCCCTGCATGAAAATCATATTGCAGTTGTTTTGTTCTATTCCACTGTGGAGGCCATTCAATATGATGACAATAATAATATAATATAAATAATACATTTTATATTAATTTATAAAAAATTAAAATAGGCTGCCCCCTAATAGTCGACTAGAAGAGGCTTAGTTGACCAAAAATGTTATTAGTCGGTTAGTCGCAGAAAAAAAAAAAAAACTTGTGACAAAGTCACGCAGTCCATTAGGGACAAATTGCAGTATGTCGGGAAGGAAATCCAAACATTCGACCTTAAATATGGCTAATCATTTGAAACATGTAAGTAGTAGCAACTTTACATTGTGCTTGCTCTAACGTTAACCTAGATAAATGTGTGCTATTATATATCCAAGTGTTTGCGTGGAGTGTGGAGGCTAAAGTATAACGCGCTTACTGCAAGACATAGAAGCGCCGGCACGATCACTTGCATTTTTTCTGATAACACCGGAAACAACTTAAAATACTCCATTTTTGGTCATACAGATAAGAGTAATACACCATTCGAGACTACTTTTATTTGTGTAAATGCACAATAACAAGAAAATGTTGAGGCTTTGTAAAATAAAGAAAACAAACAGGATGCGCTTTCTTCCGTCTTGGTCTCTGTATACTTGAGCGCGTCAAAAAAATAAACCAAAAATCAATGTATACTTGCCTCACAGACATGTGAAATATATCTATAGAAAGCTTGAAATGTCAAGCAATTGTCAACCAATTCAAGTGGAAAACAAATATTCTCAGATTATGTAATCCGTATGAACCGTGCATATATGCGCGTCCACTACCGCGGATGTGACGAGTCAGCATCATCGACTTCATCGCAGCCGAAAAAAAAAAAAAAACCCATCAATAAATTATTAAAATGTTTAGATAGTCACGACACATTCATAATCATTACTTTTGCTGGTGCGCTGCGGCAAGCTTTATGTGTGCGCTTGAGCACTGATTAGGCTATGTATTATATAGGCAATTAAAGTCTCATTATTATGATTTATATGGCTTATTAATATACACGTGCAATTAGTCGACTAATCGCTTAAATGAACGACTACTAGTTGACTGGAAAAATCTTTAATTTTTCAAATATTACTATTACAATAATACTATTGTACTGTAAAATAAATCAAGTATTTAAGAATTTTATTTTAAAAATAAAAGCCAAAAAACAAAAACAAAAAAAACAAAACAAAAAAAAGAGCATAAATGTTTCAGCTAATTTAGCTTCCAGTGCAGAATAATGCACGAGTAATGCATTTTTAAAGCTGTACTCTACTAGCTCTGTGCTGACAGCAGGATTATGAAACGACTCATCTTCAGCACGATTTAACATGTAAACGTAGCCAAAAGCCTTAAAGAATTCAATAAGCTTTTAAATATTGACATACCTGGACTGTGTTCACACACACTGATTCCCTCCTCTGCAGATTCAGAGACAGACACACCACGAGATGTCAGGAGCTGCAGCACGAAGAACAGCTCCAGGAAAACACACGGAACCAGATTCTCTACAAGCAAAATGCATTAAAACTTAAAACAGACTAAGCATCTTATTAATGTATGCTTATGTTGTTCAAAAGTTTAGGTTTGACAGGTGTGCAAGAGGCTCATCCACACCAACCAACGATACTGCTCTGTTTATTGTAAGTGTGTGCTGCAGTTTTGTCGTCTGCCGCATAAATGCTCGAGGTCTTTAAAGCTGGGTGGATTCTGATTGGCTGTCAATGTTTTTATTGTTACATCAGCAGAAAAAAAACGTTCTGAAAGTGATTCCAACGATATCGTTTCTCTGTGCCCTTATCGTTATAGTTGTGGTATGAACTCCGCTATCTTTTATATTTAGAACGATTTTTTGAATTATATCTTTCCCCTTATCGTTACAGTTATTGTCCTTGATGTGAATGGATGCATTTATTTGATCAAAAAATGGTTTAAAAAATAATAATAATAATACAGTGAAAAATGATTACAATTTAAAATATTTTTTAAAATATATTTTAAAATGTAATTTATTCTTGTGATGGAATAGAAATTTCAAAAGAAATTAAGTCTTGACTGTCACTTCTGTACTGGCTGAGCTGTGAATCATCACATTGATGGAAAGTGTATTTGGCAATGATTTTCAAAAAAAAAAAAAAAGAAAAAGAAAGAAAAATGTAAACTTTCATCAACTATAAATGAATAAAGCAGTATACAGCACCCTCTGCAGGCCACTTACCTGAAATGCAGGTACAATACAGCTCGGCTAAGAGATCCAGCTCTGATCTCTGTGTAACTTTGTCAGGGTCAGGGCAAGGTGACTGGGGGTCAGGGGTCACTTTTGACCCCTGCCTTTGCACTGTTTTGGTTGGGGTACAAATGGCAGGGGTGGTTTTCAGTGGAGAGCTGGTCTGCTGGGCAAGTTTAGACCTAGAGAAGATGAAACTGCAAATGATGACAAAGAACCACAGAAATATATTCTTACAACATAACCCAACATACCTTTCTTTCCTGAGCAACTCTCTCTCTTCCTGCAGACTGAGAGGACTGCCGCCGGTCAGTTTGGCCCCAGCGCTCTCTGGTATGGTAGGTGGACTGGCAGGCAGGCTGAGCGGTGTGGACGTGAAGCAGCTCTTAGGTTTAGAGTTAGGCCGCTCTGCACTTACAGGAGTTGGGTTAATTCTCCGTGAAGGTTTGGTTGCTCTGGAAAAACAGCAGAAATGTTTCATTTGATCTTTCATATTACATTTATCATTTAATTGCAATGAATACACATTTGCATCACTAACTGGAATATTCAAAACATGCAAAATTAAAATACAGTGTTTATTAGCAGGCTCAATTTCATGACCTTAAAATAATTAAATTTGCCATATTTTTATCAATGTTGAATTTTATTATGTCTATTTTACAAAAACTGGAAATGATATGATAGCAGACCCTTATGACTGTCTGTATGGGACAATAAGTCTTCTAAAACTTTTAGATAATTTGACTTTTATAACCAAGCTAGTTTCACAAAGTTAGTCAATTCACACACACATACATATATATGTGAATAAATTTCGGTTTGACTAATTATATATATATATATATATATATATATATATATATATATATATATATATATATATAAATAAATTAGTCAAACCGAAATTTATTCAGACACCTTGAACATTTCATTCATTAACACAGTTTAACAAAACATGGTCAGGTCAAAGTGTCTAAACAATCTTTGGTTCCAAATTTTACTGGTAGTCCACTGTATGAAGAATTTTTGTGTATAATATGTCACAGTTTACTTTATTTTGCTATCCTCACTTACATAAATGAACTATAGTGTCCTGCACCAACTAGTAAAAATATATCAAAAATGTCTGAATAATTTTTGGTTTGACTGTATATATGTATACATGTGTGTGCGTATGTGTATATATATATATATATATATATATATATATATATATATATATATATATATATATATATATATATATATATATATATATATATATATATGTTTTTTTTTTTTTTTTTTTTTTTTTTTTTTAGATTTTATACACACACTTGTATACATAAACAATCATAAATATACTTAACTGCCACATAATTTTTTCATTATTTTATTTTATTGTCAATAAATGAGCTTGAAACTGGTATGAAGTTTTTTTGAAAGCCATTTGAACCCAAAATTAATACATATGAATACAAATACATTTTCTGCGGTCCGAGTCAGAGTGCCCCCCGCAGCGTTTCACACTCACTTAATTCTATCGAACTCTGAATTTGGATTTTCCCCAGCTCGTTCTTGGAAATAACATCTGGAACGCCACTCAAAGTCGACCTGTGAACTCGGTACACAGATCAACCTCAACCTAAGCGCAATGCGTCATTTAACGTCACTTCCAAGATGTTGGCAAGTTCTGCTTCCAATAAGCACTGGTAACGTAACATAAAACCAAACTTTAACAATAGACTTTAACATAAGTTTTTGTAGTAATACCTTCGTTTTTACTTTTCGTCAGCTGTTTTCAAAGCGATTTTATTCTGTTTTTGTCATAATTGACACAAAAACACAATATAGTTGTGGCGACATCATGTGGTCAATATGTTAACATCTGATTGACTGGAACTCACTGAGGACTGAAGTGGGACATTTAATTTTGGATATTCCCACATCCAACCTTGTATGGAAAGCAGCGTACACGACAACGTTTTCAACTAAAAATGGAAAACTTTTTATGTTTTGGCCATTCATTTACACGACAACGGCGTTCTGGGGGCTTGTAAAACAAAAACTTTTGAAAACGGGTTTCAAAGTGCAAATTTTTGAAAAAGATACCATTATCATCTCAGTGTAAACAACAAAAACACAGATCTGTGAAAACGGTGGCAGCATGCACATTATGTGTACTTTTAAAATTGACAATTTTTTTTCTTATATTAATCACTGATTCATCACTTACACTGGTGAAGACTGGGCGGCGCCCACTGGAGGAAAGTCTTCCAAATTATTGAAGTTGAGCTGCACCTGTGTTGGAGGTGACACCGGTTCAATCCTCGCCACGCCTCTACTCTTCCTGCCACCTCCTTCCCAGCGGCCTCCTTCCTCCGACACAGCAACGCGAGTTCCCGTCTGTCGGCCCGATGAGCACCCCCCAAACCCCCCACTCCTCCTGCGGCCCTTGTGCTGCTGTGCAGAGGGGCTGGGCTGGGTCTCTGGGGGTGACGTCATGAAGTCACCGAGACTGGCACGCTGGGCGGAGCGGCGCTCGGAGGGGGTGTTGCGGGGAGCAGGGCTCCAGACCGAGCTGAAGGAAGGGCTGCTGAAGGTGCTGACGCCACTCAAACACTGAGAGCCGGTAAATGGGGTCTCCTGCTCACCCCTCCCACCCACCGGGGACATAGACGGGGCAGGAGAGAAGAGCTGGACTCGGCTGGTGCTGCGCAGACCCTGGACTGGTGTGGATTTGTTGCCTCTCCGATCAGAAGAGTGCTGCGTCCTGACAGATCTGGAGGTGCTGGGGGTCTTGGCAGGTGTGGTGGGGCCATGGGTCAAAGTCTGACTGCTCTGCTCTCGCAAAAAATTCAAAAGGAAAGGCACAAACTCCTCTTTGCTGACCTTGGATTGAAAGTCTTGGGATTCACAAACCTGCCAAAACAAAAAGTTGTGAAAAGACTTTTAGATTTTTTACATTAAATTATCTGGCAAAACAAGTAATTTCTCAGCAAAAGAAATGAATATTTATGTCATAAAAATCATGTGTGAGTGAAATTCTTCAGTAAATATTAATTATATTTCAATATACTGCAATAAATATAACATCATGCCAGTTATAGTTATGAAGCTTTATGTATGAAATATTATAACTTCTTAAATAAGTTACTTCTCTTTTCACAACAAAAGAAGAAAAATTTTTTTTTGGATTTTTATGTATATGAAACATAACCCAATTATCTCTGTTTAAGATCATATTATTAGTGTTGTTATCATTCACTAAAACTATTATTATTTGTTTTCAGTAATTAAAATAAAGCTGAAATAATAAAATAAAACAAAATTGTCACTTTAGCAATTAACTGAAATTAAAAAGTTTAAGATGAAGTACTAAAATGACAAAGTGAAAGAAAGAAATTAAATTAATTAAAAGAAAAAAAGAAAAAACAACAAATTACAAAAACTTATATTAAATGAAAATGAAAAACTACTAATTCAAAAATAAAAGCTAACGTTAATTCAAACTAATAAATACTACAACAAATGTAATAGTAAAATAAACACTATTATACCTTGTAAATAACAAGGCTTAGTTTTGACTAAAATTGCGTTTTTAACACTAAAATGTTTCAATTATGTTAAGAAATATTAAGAATGTTATATGTTCAAATTATCATAATAAACAACACATCATGAAAAGTATTTACATTCCCAAAACATTTTTGTAATTTCCCACCAAAAAGAAACTTTATGATGACAACGTTCCCACTTATTGCTCGAAGATGTTCTGTGGCGTAAAAAGTTATCATCTAAATGTAAAACATAAATTTAACTTAAAAACAAAACTGTAAATACCCACATATAAAATAAAGCGACTCATTTAATGGCTGTTTGCTAACGTAGCTATAGACTAGCTGACTGAATTTCACTCTTACACTCCGCTACGCAGTGACAGTGAAACAGCACAGCATTAGAAACAAAACACAACGCGGTGTAAATTCTTACATGTTGTCCTTTGAGCCAGAGCACTGTCTCGCTTAACTCCACTTTACTGTGCAGTAACGATTCCAAAAGAGCCGCCATTCTTCTCTGAGTATCATGAGGGTGACGTGCCTCTTGTCAGGGGCGGGATTGGCTGAGGAGTACAGCGCGCGCAAACCTCAACAACACAGACGACATTGCCAGTACTTCAAAATAAAAGTTCAGAGGACACTTTTCCATTTGATTACGGAGTAAAACTTTTTCAGAGAGGGTCTTTAAACCAATATACAGAAACGTTTACTTTTTTTTAAAAACTTGTTTGTAAGTATTTTAAAAGATTTTATGTGATTTTTCTTTTTGCTAGGCAAAACCTTCAGTTTTTCCACACACCTGTTTTGTACATGGATGTCGATCATTAGTTGTGTTGGGGAAACTTACTTATAAAAGTAATGCATTATAATATTGCATTATTGCATTGTAATATTATATTACTCACTAAAAAAGTAACTAATTGCCTTAGTTACTTTTTATGTAATGTAATGCGTTACATTAGGCTACTTTTGCATTACTTTTTTGAGTAAATGCTCAGTCTAGAACTACAATAATCATCATGTTTACACACAATGCTCTGCACTTACTCTCAATTTCTGTCAACATGGGGACAGGAGAGCTGTCAGTCAATACATGGGAAAACAAAGTAACTTGCGTTACTTATTTGAAAAGGTAACCCAGATATTTTGTTGTAAATTTAAAAGTAATGCATTACTTTACTAGTTACTTGGAAAAGTAATCTGATTACGTTACTCAAGTTATTTGTAATGCGTTACCCCCAACACTGGTTATGACAAATAGATGTTTTATAACAATCCTCTGAACAACCTGTATGTCTCGCCTCAATTTAAATTGTGAAAAATTGTTTAGCCTGAATAATATCCATGAAATCACTGTATTTAGAACAACTGAGATGTTAGTTATGAAGTCAGTTTGTAAGCCAAATCAGAATTAAACACGGGTTCCTTAGTAAAATCATGTCTGAGGTTAATATTACGGTTTAACATTATAAAATATCTAAAACAAACTGTATTTGTTAGCAACTCACACTTTTAGAAAACACAGTGATTGTGTACATTACGTTGTAGAAAACCTGATAGTGTCTTCAATAATGTTAACCTTTTTTTTTTTTTTTTTGGTATTTTACTCATAAGTCAAAAACTGCTGCTCTAAAAGCCTATAAACAGTACATTTGAAAGTGTTAATTATCTTAAATTTGACTCGATCATTACTCAAAAGTGGTAATTCTCTTCTGGGTTATATGACAATGATATGTGCTGCAATAAACAATGTTAATTGGTCCCTATAGCCATCTGTTTAGATGTTATGAAGACAATATATTGTGAACAAACCATGCAAAATGAACAATTTGTGTAGTAAACAAAACAGGAGACAATTACCCGAGTCTCATATGGAAATCTGGCAACCCGTTAATCTTTTCAGAGCCATTATCCCTGATGTAGACCATAGACAAACAAGAATAGTCATACACTTGTTTGCACTGCATGCACAGGTGTGCCTCCCTTATATGTGTGTGTCTGTTTGCTACAACTTCTTATCTGTACATTGTGTAAACATCTAAATCAATATGTTTAGGGAATATTTACATTGTAAACTATCTATAACTGTGTGTGTGGGCAGTAAGAGAAGTGCAGGTAACAGGCCTTTGCTTGTCCAAATGAGGACACAGGCTTCCCTTCCCCCTTAAGAAATTATAAACCTGCTCTTTTCTCTCAATACAGCCTGAGCCTCAGGCATTTATGCATGAAAAAAAAAAAAAACAACAACCCTTTGAGCTCACTTATCAAACACACAACAGAGTAGAAACAGTGACTGATGGTCAATTACAAAGGGCTCTACATGATCCCAGCCAAGGAATAAGGGTCTTATCTAGAGAAACGATTGGTCAAATTGTGGTTATAAAGTTATATAACCGCAACCACAACCTTTTTAACCACAAATGCTCATCTTGCACTTCTCTGCGATGCACCACGCATTACGTAATCACGCTGGAAAGGTCACGCGTGACGTAGGCGTAAGTACCACGGTAGGGCGAAAAACTCCATCTCATTTTCTCCTCCAACTTCAAAATTGTCCGACATCATTGTTTTACCTTTTTTTGTAAAGGCCGTTTGACTTCGTCTTTGCATGTTCGCTTTGTAAACACTTGCTCGGTACTTCTGTCTACGTCATGCGTGACCTTTCCAATGTGATTACGTAATACGTGGCGCATCACAGAGCAGTGCAAGACGAGCATTTGTGGTTAAAAAGTATATACATTTTTATTTATTTTTTTAGAAAATGACCGATCGTTTAGCTAGATAAGACCCTTATTCCTCGTCTGGGATCATGTAGAGCTCTTTGAAGCTGCACTGAAACTGACATTTGGACCTTCAACCCGTTGAACCCTGTTGAAGTCCACTATATGGAGAAAAATCCTGGAATGTTTTCTTCAAAACCCTTAATTTCTTTCCGACTGAAGAAAGAAAGACATAAACATCTTGGATGACATGGGGGTGAGAAAATTATCAAGAAATTTTAATTCTGAAGTGAACTAATCCTGTAAGGCACCATTTGGGGTTCATCAAAATCTCTGGAGAGCATCTAAGCATAATAAGATAAAACACGTAAGCATATAAACCATTAAAATGGTTTTGATAACATTTATAGTATTTCCATTTTAGTCGTTAATATATCAATAATTATTAATTATTAAACTACATTTGTTTTAATATATTTCTTTATTAGTATATTTTATATATTTCTTCATTAATAGTTATTCTTTAACAATAATAAATTGTAATTTATCTGTTACACTGTTGTAATAACTGCACGATGGGCAGTGAGTGACAGTTGGGCGGTCCAATAGTGCACAAGTATTTCTCCCAGCAGCTCCAGTGGGCGTGTCTAGTTGGGTCGGCGTGTGTGTGTGTGTGTGTATCTCAGTTAGTGCAGCTGTAGTATTTGCAGCCCCACTCTCTTTTCCACGAGAATGCAGTTATTGTCATTTACATTATTTCTCCAAAGGTTGCTTTACAGCAACAACTCCGTGTATGCAATCCTGCCGTGATTGTCTCGGCTGTAGTATTTTGCATTAGTGTCGCGCAGCGAGCAGAGGAAAGAGTGTGCGCTCCGTTCACGCGAGTAATGCCGTCTACGATGGAGGGCTCGTCGGGGGAAGGTGACCTGTTTACCGTCAAACACGAGCTCAGAAACGGTAAATGAACGCCGGGCAGTCCGTCCTACGCTTATGTTTAAGAAACAGCGCTTATATATCTTGGACTGATAGTGTTTTCGTTGTATGATGGAAAAAGCAGCTTTAATGTTAGCTGGTCGGCTAGTGTAAATGCATTAGTAAGTGCTGTTAGCAGTCTATATTAATGTATTGATATCTGCATCATCACAAAGGTGTTACTTTGAGGTTAAAGGGTGTTCTGCATGGGCAATTTCATATTTCACATTCATAACCGCAGTTGCACTTAAGTGCACATAAGTGCACAGTGCATGTTGTTGAGGTACATTAGATTGACATTTGATGGAAAGTATTTTATTGTATGGAAATCATTGCATTTATTATGTGTCAGCTCTTTAATCAGTTGCTCAGTCATGACATGGCCTTGAGTCCAAAGAAACCCAATTACTGGAGCTAATTTTATCTCTAGGGCCTTGATGATGTCTTTGTATAAATGAAGTGACCAGGTGTGTGTCCTCACTTGCTTCTCTTAGTAAACTTGGTACAAATGCTTAGTAGGCACATTCTGCCAAGCTTTGTTGTCTCATTACTTTTTACAGGCACTGTAATCTCATTCAGTTTTCTCAAATTTTACCAAAATATGACTGCATTCATGAACCTAAACAATTCAATCCTGTTAGAAAAAAAAAAAAATCCACCAAATATTTGTTAAACTGTATTTTGACATGTTCCAAATTTTCGTAACAAAAAGTTATACTTTTTATTAACTGTATGTACAGTATATAGGAATTCAATGTAATATTTTTTTACCCTCTACATTTTTTAGTACAATCTCTACTTAAAATACCTAACTAATTTAATGACAGAAAAACTCTTTGGTCTACATTTTCAGCACAACCCTGTTAAAGAAGATATATCATTTCTTAAAGTCCCCCTGTAGTCAATAATTTTATCTCATCTTTGATCACCAAAATGACATATTTAAACATTTTTCCTGTTAAAAAAATTCTTCATGCCTTAAAATAGCTTGCATGTAACTCTACACCCTTGATTCATTTAATATATGCAGATCTATGAATATGCTAATTAGCCCCGCCTCCACTCACTCACACAAGCTCAGAGATCCACTCGGTCAACTTACTGAGGTAAACGCTGCACAATGGTATCGCTTTTTACAATGTCAGACACATGACGGTAATTAATATGATTAGCCTTTTGCTTGACTATGTTATCAAACAGCTAATAATGTGTTGCTAATGTTACACAAACCATGTTCCTGTTCGCAATCTTAGTGTCAGACAGCTGCCTTCTAAAAATTAGCATCCTTACAAACGCATTGAACAACTTAGAACTTCAGTGGAGAAAGACATATAGTTCATCATAACATCATAATATACATCACACACCCACTATATTGCTTAATCTACCCTATTTTTCATATCAACAGAAAAATATACCGGGATAATCTGGCTTCTCTTGAGTTAGTTAATGATATGCTAAAGCCTGCCGACATGTTGATGTAATTGGTTAAAAGGTAGTTTGTGACGTTTTTGAAACTGTCTTTAGATCACTGCCGTTTTAAATGGAAAATACTCAGCAATGATGTTAAATTAAGAATTTGCACATGGTTTGTCTTAAAGCACATTAAAAACACCACATAGACATATAAACAACATTAAAAACTTGATCTTCACCACAGGGGGACTTTAAAAATAGCCCCCATGGGGAAAAAAAAAAAAAAAATTGACTCTTACTGCAGCATGACAAAAATTTAGTTTAACCTTATGAGGTTGACGATCAGTATTTTTGAAGGTTAAGAACCTCCTTTCACTATTTTTTAAAGAGTTTCAGGCCCTATTTTGTACCCTATCCATTGGCAGTAACTTTCAATGAAACATTTATTGTGCCACCCTGATACAAAGGTCTGTTTTGAATGGAAGCTTATTTCCACCAACTAAAAAAAAATAAAAAAGGTAATTGTGACTTTTTATCTCACAATTCTGACTTTTTTTCTCACAATTGCAAGTTATAAAGTCAAAATTGTGTGATATAAACTCTTAGTTGCATCTTATAAAGTCAGAAATGCGAGATATAAACTTTTTTCCTCCGAGTTTATAGTTGAGTTTATATCTCACAATTCTGACTTTGTCTTACAATTCTGACTTGATAACAAGCAATTGCGAGTTATAAAGTCAGAATTGTGAGATATAAATTCGCAGTTCTGAGAAAAAACATCAGTCTTTTTTCCCTCACAATTGAACATTATAAGTTATATAGTTTATATCTCACAATTCTGACTTTATAACTTGCAATTCTGACTTTATATCTCACAATCTCAAAAAAATATCTCAAATCTCAAAAAAAGTCGCAATTACCTTTTTTATTTTTTATTTCATGGTGGAAACAAGCTTCCATAGTTTTGACTTCTGTATTAAATCATAAAAATGAGTTTCAACTACTGATGAATCAGCCAGGCTGAACGATCAGTCAGTATTTTCAGATTGTTGTTGGCCCATAACTGTGCAGACTGGCAGATTAACAGTAATTTAATCCACTAACCAAGATCTAGATCTTAGACTCTGTAGTGCATTACTGTATCAGTACTGTACTGTACTGTATAAAATGCAGGTCAATGGGGATGATCAGTTTACAGGCACTTAATTGTTTCTGGCTTGTTATGGTTTACAAACGGTGTAACATTAGAGTGAAGAGCTAAAGACAAGAAGGCGGTCATCTGATAAGGCTCATCTAAGAAAGCCCAGTGGGGACCACATTCTCTCCATTAATGCCTTTGTATCCTGAGTGGAGAAAGTCAGGGCCTGGAAGCTTATTCATAAACATTGTAGTTCCCATGGGCCTCTAGGTTGGTTGCAAAGGGGGCTACACATAACTTAAACATGCTGCTTGATATCCAGTTAGAGGATGTGGTAACGGCATATGTTTTTTTTCTTTTATATCTAAAATCAGATAATTTGCAAAGACAGAGAAAGATCAGTGTTTTGCGAGAGATGCAGTGCTGCTGTGAGTGAGGATAACAGCAGGAATGCGTTCACTTCGCTGGGCTCGCTCATTGCTATCTACTGCATAAAACAAGCGACCTCACTTTAGCCCCAGCTAACGTGTAAACATATACCGCGCACATGTTCACATTCTTCCTTGTCTCATTCATGAAGGCTGTTTTGTTTCCTCTGAATCATCAAGCTCTTCGTTATTTATGAGCAGGCCCACACAGAATCAGTGCCTGCAGAACTCGAGTGCTTTTTTAATTCATAGTTCTGGCTCTTGTTTATTTATATTACCATTCAAAAGTTTAAAGGATTAGTTCACTTCAGAATTAAATTGTCATCCAAAATGTTCATGTCTTTCTTTCTTCAGTCAAAAAGAATTTATGGTTTTTGAGGTAAACATTCCAGGATTTTTCTCCATAAAGTGGACTTCAACAGGGTTCAACGGGTTGAAGGTCCAAATTGCAGTTTCAGTGCATCTTCAAAGGGCTCTACACGATCCCAGCTGAGGAATAAGGGTCTTATCTAGCTAAACAATCGGTCATTTTCTAAAAAAAAATACAAATTATATACTTTTTAACCACAAATGCTAGTCTTGCACTGCTCTGAGATGCGCCACGCATCCACGATCCATCAAAATCGTCCGATATCATTGTTTTGTCTTTTTTAGTAAGGGCCGTTTGACTTAGTCTTTGCAAGTTCGCTTTGTAAATACTTGCTCGGTACTTCCACCTATGTCAAACGTGACCTTTCCAACGTGATTACATCATGCGTGGCGCATCTCAGAGCAGTGCAAGATGAGCATTTGTGGTTAAAAAGTATGTGAAAAAAAAAGTATGAAATGACCGATTGTTTCGCTAGATAAGACCCTTATTCCTCGTCTGGGATCGTGTAGAGCCCTTTGAAGCTGCACTGAAACTGACATTTGGACCTTCAACCCGTTGAACCCTGTTGAAGTCCACTATATGGAGAAAAATCCTGGAATGTTTTCCTCAAAAACCTTAATTTCTTTTTGAATGAAGAAAGAAAGACATAAACATCTTGGATGACATGGGGGCGAGTTAATTATCAGGAAATTTTAATTCTGAAGTGAACTAATGCTTTAAGGTCGGTCTTTTATACTCACTGAGGCTGCATTTATTTGATTAAAAATACAGTAATATTGCGAAATATTATTACAATGTAAAATAAATGTGTTCTATTTTAATATATTTTAAAATGTTATTTATTCCTGTGATGCAAAGCTGAATTTTCAGCATCTTCAGTGTCACATGATGTGCTGATTTGGTGCTTAACAAACGTTTCTTATTATTATCAGTGTTGAAAACAGTTGTGCTGGAAACTGTGATGCATTTTTTCCGGATTCTTTGATAGATAGAAAGTTAAAAAGAAAACTCTACTGTCACATTTAACGGATCCTTGCAGAATAAAAGTATTAAAGTATTGTCATCTTATTGACTCCATACACTTGAACGGTACTGTATTACATCATTTATTCATTTCATATGCTTTCAGCTGCCTCTTCATATTTTACCATGTTTAAATATTTAAAATCAGTGCAGCAAATGCATAATAAAGTCTGCAGATTCCATCTGGACCTGTTTATAAGCAACATACTGTATTTACAAACAGTTGCAGGCTCGTCTCCAAGGGTTCGCCATTTTGAACATATTTTCTTTTCTCGCTGTTTGAGAAAGTGGCAAGAGTTCAAGTAACTGAAGTTGGGAAGGTTTACGGGAGGTTTTCTTCTTGTATGATATCCAAGTGAAGAACATGATTTCTTGGCTGCATGACCAGATGTATGTGTTTAAATCTTTCCCCAGCCAATCTGACGGGTCACGTGGAGCGTGTGGGCATTGAAAACTTTGAGCTGCTGAAAGTGCTGGGAACAGGAGGTCAGTGGTAGTTCAAGTATGTGAACCATGTGTTCTCTCCTTATCTTTGTTCCTACTCCACTAACAAATCGTTCTCCTCCTCTGGGCAGCCTACGGCAAGGTGTTCTTGGTTCGCAAGGTGAGCGGCCATGATTCGGGTAAACTCTACGCCATGAAGGTGCTGAAAAAGGCCACTATTGTGCAGAAGGCGAAGACTGCAGAACACACACGCACAGAGAGACAGGTCCTCGAGCATATCAGAGAGTCTCCTTTCCTGGTTACACTCCATTATGCCTTCCAGACAGACACCAAACTGCATCTCATTCTAGGTACGCTCTCTCTCCTCTCTCCCTTGTGGATTGTGAAAAATGTGAATTGCACGTTATGCTTGCTTTTGCATTTAAGAGTGCAGTCTGTGCAGCAGAACTTGTGCTCTGCATTGCTCACCAGTGTTGTTACAGTGAACTATGGGTATGTTCCTGTGTCTAAGGGTGCTTTCACACCTGAGCGATTGTTTTAGAAGCTGGTGAGTTTTCTCCCTTGGTTCGGTTCATTTAGGCATATGTGAACACGGCAATCACGCTCAGATCCGCACCAAAACAATCACTCTGAGACCGCCTGTACGAGGTGGTCTCGGCCCAATTTCCAACGGACCAACGAACAAAAACGGTATCATAATCCATACAGGGCCGTAACTACCATAGACATTGAGGGGGACAAGTCCCCCCCAAATATTAGAAATGGCCAAATTATACCCCCCAAAATTTGATATGCTTGATGCTGCTCTGCTGCTTATGCATCGCTCAGTTTGTTGTTATTATGACAAAAAAAGTTTTAAAAGTTACATTTTTAGGCTGGTCTGCCTCAGCAGTCTAACAGTGCTCATCATGAGTGAGGTGGCCAATCAAATCAAAGAAGGCAGGGCTTATTGTTCACAGAAGACGAGTGTGAATTACTATACAATGTTTTTTTTTAGCAGTAAAAAGTATGGCGAGTAGGCTAAGTAGCTAAACATTTAATATTTGACGACTCTTTTGATTGAAATATTCAGCGACCGACAGTAATGCAATAATCCAGTGATGCAAACTAATCAATATTTTTATGAAATTTGGCTGTTTTGAATTGAAAACTTGCTATTATTTGATTAATATGATGTGATTAATGTAATTCATAACTGAATGTGACGAGACAAGAAATGTTTTGCGTTTTTGTCATATTAGATGCACATAAGAGTGAATTAAAAATATATATATATTATTTGCAAAAAGTTTAAAGTCAGCATGAAGCGGAAATTGCGATTATCTTCTCTACTGTGACGTCTATCCCAGTGAAATGGCATCTGAAATAAGAGGGTGGGACTTGATTTCATACTTCAGGAATTGATTGGATCGTTGGAAGTTGGGCGTTGTTAACAAAATGGAGGCAGATCTGAATGCCCGTTTGGGGATTTCTCTCCACCAGACTCACTGTGAGCATCCTCACGTTACTGTAAGAACTTTATTTATTGAGGATGACGAGGACGGTCGACGGCACTAAACAGCGAGAGAGTCTGACTGACTGACTGACTGACGGTGCGTGTCCATTGGTTAGTGACGCTCAACTTCCATGAATCTAAAAACGCTCTGGTCGCTTGCTCTGCTCCAGTGGACATGCAGCCTGACTGACTGAGCGTGTCCTCCATCAGGTTCCTTTCAGAGTTGACTGGCATCAGCGGTGGTTAATGCAATGATCTCTATAAAGTGAAGCATCAGCTTACCCCAGCGACAGCATTTACCCCTTACCTCACTGGATCTGCTGGCAGTTCCAGATAGCTCCGCCCTTGCGCCATAGCATGTGACAGGAAGAGACAATGAGTCGTTTTGAGGGAGAGGGCAGGTTAATGTTTTTGATTAAAGATTACAAGGGCACATGAATTTAAAAAAAATAATAATAAAGTACACAGATAAGTTATTAATAATTAATACTACAATATTCCATAAAAAAATAAGAGTTGTCCATTTTGATTTCATGCCGACTTTAAATTGATTAACTACAACAGACCTGAAACTTTTAGCATTTTTATATCTTTTTTGTTATTCCCTTAAATCCCTTTTAATCTTTTAATTATTTAATTCATTTTAATAAAGTTACTGCAAGTTACTGCAGTTGAAAATCAAAGAGCGCCTCTTCATCTTAAAATGTTGTGTAATCCTGACAAAGCCTTGATTCCTGCTCTGCTCCATTATAACATTCGTATAATGCATCTTGATGGATGACGCATGAGAAACTCTGACCAATAAGAGGACAGTTTTACTCGCATGTGATTTGCATAAACATAGTTCAATCATAACAACTTTTGGAAGATTGTTAGCATGGTAATGAATATGACAATGTTCATGTATTTGGTCTTGGCGGAATAGATCTGCTACGCTGCTGCTGAAATGATGCTGCTGTAGAGCAAGTACAGAAACTTGCTACTGCCAATACGTACGCTGATATGCTGCTGCGAATAAGATATAGTGCTGCTGCACAAATAGCATATATCAGTAACAAATAGCAGATCTATACAGGTGGAGCTAGGGAAGGTGGAGGGTTTTAAAGAAACTCTGAAGCGTGCTGCAAACTGCTATAGTGAATGTAAACAGCCATTTAAGTGTGTGAGAAACAAGCTCATTGGATGCAGATGTGACATGGCCCAATCGGCTTGTGCCAGTAGTTAACGCTGTAATTATCATCAGCTTGCTTAAGACCCATCAGCCTGTGCCATCTAGAGTTTCATGACTGAACTATGTATTTTAGTAGGTTTTGAAGTGTTGCCTTGTGAAACCGAACCAACTGAACGTTAACAAATTAAGTCCCTTTTTCGAAAAAAACAAGGTGTGAAAACGCTCTACGAAGTGGATTTTATAGGGTGTGGTTCAGTCATAGGAAGCATTTAGTCTGAAATAGCTTAGTGAGCAACTGTACACTGATATCTCACTTCACAGGAAGCGGGCAGGGAAATTTACCCATCACTCATTGTGCACAACCTCAGGCATTTTTACTCAGCTTAATTAACCTCAGAAGTGGTTTACTGAGCAATTTGAGGGAGGGTATAATGTGCACCAGATATGTGACCTTTAGAAAACCGTTATTACTATGTCCATCTGTTACAACAGTTAAAAAGAATTGCATATTATAATTATTACAATATTGCAACAGTATTTTTTTCCAAGTTTGGCTATTTTTTAATAAATATAGTATTATATTTATATTTTTATATAAAAACATACACTACTGTACAAAAACTTAGTAAGATTTTTTTTTTTTTTTTTTTACGTTTTTAAAAGAAATGTTTTTGCATTTATTTGACCAAAAATAGTTTAAAACAATAATATTGTGAAAAATATTATTACAATTTAAAATAACTTTTAATTTAAATATATTTTATAATGTAACTTATTCCTGTGATGGCAAAGCTGAATTTTCAGCATCATTACTCCAGTCTTCAGTTTCAAATGATCCTTCAGAAATCATTCTACAACCCGAATTCTGGAAATGTTGGGCCGTTTTTTATATTTGAATAAAATAAAAACTAAAAGACTTTCAAATCACATGAGCCAATATTTTATTCACAATAGAACATAGATAACATAACAAATGTTTAAACTGAGAAATTTTACACTTTCCACTAAATTAGCTCATTTCAAATTTGATGTCTGCTACAGGTCTCAAAAAAGTTGGCACGGGGGCAGCAAATGGCTGAAAAAGCAAGAAGTTTTGAAAAGATTCAGCTGGGAGAACATCTAGCAACTAATTAAGTTAATTGATATCAGGTCTGTAACATGATTAGCTATAAAAGGGATGTCTAAGAGAGACAGAGTCTCTCAGAAGTAAAGATGGGCAGAGGCTTTCCAATCTGTGAAAGAGTGCGTAAAAAGATCGTGGAATACTTTAAAAACAATGTTCCTTAACGTCAAATTGCAAATCTCATCATCTACAGTGCATAACATCATCAAAAGATTCAGAGAAGCTGGAGAAATCTCTGTGTGTAAGGGACATGGCTGAAAACCTTTATTGGATGCCCGTGGTCTTCGGGCCCTCAGATGACACTGCATCACTCATCGGCATGATTGTGTCAATGACATTACTAAATGGGCCCAGGAATACTTCCAGAAACCACTGTCAGTAAACACAATCCGCCGTGCCATCTGCAGATGCCAACTAAAGCTCTATCACGCAAAAAGGAAGCCATATGTGTACATGGTCCAGAAGCGCCGTCGTGTCCTGTGGGCCAAGGCTCATTTAAAATGGACTGTTTCAAAGTGGTAAAGTGTTCTGTGGTCAGACGAGTCCAAACTTGACATTCTTGTTGGAAATCATGGACACCGTGTCCTTCGGGCTAAAGAGGGGGGAGACCTTCCAGCGTGTTATCAGCGTTCAGTTCAAAAGCCAGCATCTCTGATGGTATGGAGGTGCATAAGTGCATACGGTATGGGCAGCTTGCATGTTTTGGAAGGCACTATGAATGCTGAAAGGTATATAAAGGTTTCCAGACAACGTCTATTTCAGGGAAGGCCTTGTGTATTTCAGCAGGACAATACAAAACCACATATTGCAGCTATTACAACAGCATGGCTTCGTCGTAGAAGAGTCCGGGTGCTGAATTGGCCTACCTGCAGTCCAGATCTTTCACCTATAGAGAACATTTGGCACATCATTAAACGAAAAATACGTCAAAGATGACCACAAACTCTTCAGCAGCTGGAAACCTATATCAGGCAAGAATGGGACCAAATTCCAACACCAAAACTCCAAAAACTCATAACCTCGATGCCCTGACGTCTTCAAACTGTTTTGAAAAGAAGAGGAGATGCTACACCATGGTAAACATGCCCCTGTCCCAACTATTTTGAGACCTGTAGCAGGCGTCAAATTTGAAATGAGCTAATTTTGTGCATAAAATTGTAAAATTTCTCCGTTTAAACATTTATGTTATCTATGTTCTATTGTGAATAAAATATTGGCTCATGTGATTTGAAAGTCTTTTAGTTTTCGTTTTATTCAAATTGAAAAAACTTCCCAACTTTTCTGGAATTTGGGTTGTAATATGCTGATTTGGTGCTCAAGAAACATTTCTAATTATTATCAAGCTGCTTAATATTTTTGTAGAGACAATGATACTTTTTTTTCAGGGTTCTTTGTTGACTAGAAAGTTCAAAAGGACATTTTGTAAGAATGTACAGTCATTTTTCATCAATTTAATACATCCTTGTTGAATAAAATTATTATTATTTTTTTTCCCAAAAAAAAAAAAAAATCTTATTGACCCCAAATATTTGAATAGTACTGTATAATTTATTTTCATTCATTATTTAAATTAATTATTTGAGTGAATATAAATAACTGATTTCATGTCATGCCATCACATTTGAAGTGTTGTTTGATAAACTGCAGGACATTTCAAATAAACTGAACTTCTACACACAGCAGTGAACACTGCATACGGACCCTGTGAATCGTAACAGTTTATTTGCTATAATAATGAAATGCTGAAGCCTTTTTTACCACTACAGGAACTCTTGGCTTTTGTGGTATTGCTTGGAACCGATTGAGTCAGTGTTAGCATGAAAGCAGGATTTTGCAGTAACTGCACAATACCAGGTGCATTTAAAATATAAAACCCTCATTAACCAGTTGCAATTTTGTTTTCTATATCCTAAATCGCAGACTATGTGAATGGAGGTGAGCTCTTCACACACTTGGTCCAAAGGGTTCGCTTTAAAGAGCAAGAGGTTACCTTGTACAGCGGGGAGATTGTACTAGCACTGGAGCACTTGCATAAGGTAAAATTGCAAAAATTGCACACTTATTTTCACCCTTCATTTCCTTTGCAATCTGACTGAACGCTGCCTCATTTTGAGAGAGTAGTGAAAGTAGTTTCTTCCTTTACTCAGGAGGTACTTCTCCTCTCTCCTGCCTACTCAGATCAATTCCTCACTCATCTAACCAGGCCAGGCCGCATGTATCTGCAGTGCTCAAAATTTCTTGAATGCTGTGTTTACAGAAAGAGGAAGAGAAGTGTTTTTAATGCATGCTTGTTCTGTGCAGCCATTATTCAGAGAGAAGAGAGTTGCCTGGGGGCCAGTGCAGGGTTGGTAGAATGGACCTTGACAGTGAGACTAACATTGTTTTGGTTCAGTCTCATTTTTTGTCATTGCCTATTATGTTGCCATTTATTATTTATTAAAGTAGCAGTACATTTTCCAGGTGAATGGCTGCATTTTATGACCCAGACAAGTTGAGGTTGTAAACTCAGCAGTTGAGCAAATAACTTTGGCAAGGATAAAAAAAAATGTGGTAAATAGGGGTGTGAACTGTACACAAACATGATGGCACGTACCTCAGTATTGAAGTCACGGTTCGGTACAGCAGGGTGGAGAAAACTAAACATAAAATTGTTACTTTTTTCTTTTTTTTTGTTAAACAGCGGTTTATTGATCAAGTTGTCTCTTTTTTAAATAAATTCAATTATAATTAACATTTTCTTAAGGATAAAAATTCTTTCTCAGCTAATGCTGCAAACTACATACAGGGAGCCCTTTCTTACACATTATTATAATATTAAAGGTTACAATTAACAACAGAGTCCAAACTATTTTAAATTCAGTTGCTATTTATTTTTAGATATAATAATCAACACGCAAATAAAAAATAAACATGTAAATTGCACATAAGCAGTTTTGCATTAATAATTCTCCAATTAATTTTGAAATATAATCATTTACACCAATACTGTCAACTTGTTTTCATGACAAATTTATTTAAACATATATTAAATAATTAAGACATTACTAACAGGTAAAGTAAATATAATGAATATATAATCTAATATAGTGCAAATATTCAGTGAAATGCTCCCTCTAGAGTTCATTTCTCCAGTGAACTAACATGCTGTGGACACTAAATGACTTGCCTGAGGTAAATGTAATGCTACGTGAGATATTATTCTCAAGCTGTTTTATTGATGTCTTTCTGCGTTTGGTTGAGAGATTACACATAAACATATCTATGCATATATCATCTCTTCTTCTTCTGCACTTTTTCCTGTTGTGGCAGTTAGCAAACAGCGTTGCATTACCGCACGCGCCCCCTTCTGGACTGGAGTGTGGATCACCTGTGACTGACTGTATTCATCAACTTACTCTATAATTGTCGAATACATGTACAAATACATGTACCATTACACCCCTAGTGATGGATGATGACATGAAATTGAAGTATTTGGTCTCACATCTAAACATGAGATCTTATTCGGTTCTGTTTGTTTTTTCAGCTAGGAATCGTCTACAGAGATCTAAAACTTGAGAATATACTTCTTGATGCAAACGGTCACGTTGTGTTGACGGATTTTGGCCTTAGTAAGGAATTTCATGAGGTGAGTCCCTTTTTATATATATTTTTTCCTTTCAGAAACTCATTTTGCATTTTGGATTTTTGCCAGTTCTCCACAATTTAAAATCACGTTTTTAATGTTGTTTATATGTGTATGTGGTGTTTTTAATATGCTTTAAGACAAACCATGTGCAAATTCATCAGTCAACTCCATTATTTATCCTTAAAACTGCAGTGAACTAAAGACAGTCTCTGTCTTTGTTTCACTGCAAAAACATGCCGTTTTTGTGTGTGTCCCTTTAAATGCAAATGAGCTGCTGCTCCCGGCCCCCTTTCCAGAAGAGGGCGGAGCTTTAACAGCTCGTGCTTCAACAAGAACAAATCTGGAGAATCTCACTCAGCCAAAATGTCAGAAATTGTCAGTAGCAGTGTTCAGCCTTACAAGTTCGAACAGGAGGCGAACACTGATAGAGAGACGCAGTTATAATTTTCACGTCCAAGACCCATGTTGTAGCAAATGCACCCGCGCCCATCTGTTTTCCCATGGGTGTTTTTGGCGTGTTGTTATTTTGAGGCAACTGAAAACGACTGTGCCATTGACCAACAAAACCTATTTATTTTTTTTGTTATTTAATGGGTGCGTTAGTAATATGCACCTATAGGCGGGTGCACAATGCGCATATACTCTGCTTGTTACACACACAGGGACGCGCAGAAGCACACAAACATGCCAAATATTAAAAATAAAAGGATTACAATGCTTTAACCTCGCGCACAAGCAGATCTGTTTCCTTTCTGGAGAAGTATTCAGTCATATTACGCCATGTAAATAGCAATCCGCCATGGTGCAAGCACAACTGGCTTTTAAAGGGAATGGGAGATGACACTCAGGTTGGTTTATTGCACGTTACGCCCAAAACACACCCATGACTCATAAAGAGAATAGGTACGACTCTTTTGGACCATGCACCTGGCGCACCGACCAGTTTTTATGTTGTTATACTAGCAAAAGTGGATTCAGACACGCCCTAAGTGCACCTTCGCCATGAACTTTAGACCATGTGCTTAGATCGTTAAAATAGGACCCAAAAAGTTACATAGTGTATCTTTTAAAATGTCCAAGTGTTCCTTATTAAAAATGCCCAGACTTTCACTTTTCTAAATGTGTTTATGGGTGTATGAGACCAATGTTGAAAGATCTGTATTGAGAGAGTTCTTGTTGCATCATTGTCTGGGATTTTGACATTCACCCATAAGAAGAGCATCTTTTACTTAGCTAACAAATGACTGTTTATTCCCGGGGACCACCCAATATCCTGCACACGCAGGTCCTGGCGTGTCCTGCCCTGTCAGAGATGATCTGTTTGGTGTTTCAGTAGTTCACAATAAACCTTATTCCGTCCCATGGATGCAATTACAATGCAAGGCTGTTTACTCAATGCTGTAATTGCTTATCATGCATGTTTTGATCATGCTCTTTGTTCTAAAAGATTATATTAACTTTTTGTTTTTCTCAGTTTGACCTTTTTTGTACCAGCTAACAACCCATTTCAGCCAGAATTTCATTTACGAGTGTGGTTTGAAAAGACGCCTGTGACTATTAAGACTTTATAGCGTACATATAAACCAGCACACATAAAACGAGTAAATTCATCCGGCAGAAATATGCTTATTATGAGATGCATAAAAATAAAAGCAATTAATAAATGTACACAGGAACTTTAATTATAAAAGCCATGTGCTTGTAGCGGTATTCAAACGTGGCAAGAACATTAAATGCTCATAGGATATTAAAGAAGATTGTTCCAGATGTTTTCATGTATTTCATTCCATAAATATGCCGCATAATTTAGAAAGCAGTTTTGCCCAATTTAGAAAGCACAGATGGTGCGTTTAGTCTTATCCACAATGGCATCTAAGTGCAGTAAGTAATCATTCTAGATTGATGAATCTTGTTTCGATGTATAGGTTTAAATTTAATTGTATTTTTGACTTTTGAAAGACTATGTTGCAATTGAAGTGTACTACACTCAAGTTTGGGGTCAGTAAGATTTTCTTTTTGTAAGAAATTAATACTTTTATTCAGCAAGGACACACTTAATTGATCAAATGTGACAGTTTATAATGTTACAGAATGTTTCTGTTTTGAAGAAATGCTTTTCTTTTGAACTTTCAACATTGATTCTTGAGCATCAAATCAGCATATTAGAATGATTTCTGAAGGATCATGTGACTGAAGACTGGAGTAATGATGCTGAAAATTCAGCTTTGCATCACTGGAATAAATTCAATTTTAAAATATATTCAAATAGAAAACAATTATTTTAAATTATAATATTATTTCATAATACTTCTGTTTTTACTGTATTTTTGATCAAATAAATGCATAAAAGATTTCTTTTAACATTTAAAAAGCACTGTAAAAGGTTTTGCCACAAACTCAACTGACTGGCTTCTCTCCTGTATGATTTCATACGAGTCTCTTCAACAGCACATGATTTATGAGCTTTTGACCTCCTAACTAAACTCCTTTCCACAAATTGATCATAAAAATTAAAACATTATGAATAAAAATGAATAATACAGATTTCTCTTAGTCTTAAGTGCAAACAATAAGTGCAACCATAATCAAAGTTTAAAAAAATTTTTTCTTCAAACATGATACGTGGTTACAACTACACTCCTCTGAGATTGACGGTTAGATGAATATGTAAAAATATTGGGCGCTTTCCTCTCAGTAACAAAATAAACACAACAAAATTGAGAAACTAGCAAGGATTTTTTAATAAAGCATAAGAAAAGCATCTGATCATGGCAATGTGGATATGTTTGTTTGCACGAGCTCTGTAATTTGGCACTCCAGTAAAGTCACGTCGCGTTTATATTATAACACTTTATAAAATAGATTGCTTAAAATCAAGCAGCTTTACCGTATTAAACACGAAAAACGGTGTCAGTCTCTCATTTTATCAGAAGTACAGCTTTGTTTTCTACTATAAAGCAGCTCTCCAGTGTTCATGTTTTCACTCGCGGACGTCTGACTTCTACGGACTCGAGAGGAGAAATAAACTGGAAAAGATTTTCTGAGTGAAAGAAGTCGGAGCTTCAGCGCACACCTACCTTACGTAATGGCCAAGGACCAATGGTAGTACGAAGGTGTTTAACAGCCGAAGCGAACTTTTTCAGAAAGCTTTGTCAAGCTGTTTCGAACTTCCAAAATGAACTCCAAACAAACTTCATTTCGGACTGATTTTATTCGAAATGACGTCACATCAGTTTGTTCTTCGATTCCGTTTGAAGTATATCAGGGCCTTAAGATAGCTTTCATATTGGGTGATATTTGCATGCATCAGGTAGTCAGTATTGGATATTATCAATATTTTCAATATTGAAATTGCATTTGAATGTGTGCTTTTCAGGCGGTGCTGAGCGCGCATTCTACAAGATAAGACATTTGTCAGATGCTTTGGCTCTGTTGTGCAACTCTGCAGCTCGTCTTAGATGAGCTGGATGGAATTGAAGCGACCGTTATCCAACTGAATTAAATGTTTTTTATTTCTATAAAAAGCAAAAGGACTATTATATCCTAATTTCACCCTCACACTCCGTCATGGTAATATCGTTTCACGTTTTAATCTCGCAAGGTCTCGTGGCACCACGAGATCTCATCACACCCCTAGTAAACACCTTCGCATTCATGATGTATTGAGTCATGACTTGTATTTGATATGTAACGTTGCCTTTGATATATCATGATGTAATTGCTGATACCCAGCCCTAAACAACATCTACACTTCCAAAAAAGAAATAATCATCTGGATGTGACAAAGGCAACCGTAAAAACTGAAACTGTACAGGTTTTTACAAACAGTAAAATGAACACTTTTTTTTTTTGTCTTGTAGGTAGAGAGGGCTTATTCCATCTGCGGTACTGTTGAGTACATGGCGCCTGAGATTGTAGCGGGAGGAGAGTCAGGACATGACAAGGTAAAGTGAACTGCTTATCCGTCCATTTACCACATTTTAAGTTCTGTTTAATTACGTCTAATTTTCTTAAGTAGCTTTAAGTTAGACTTTTGTTTATTGACCAGTGATTCATTCATTAATTTTTTTAATGTTCCTGCATACATTTGAATGTGCTGTTGGGAATATAACCAGCGTGTTGAACCGATGTTCTCCTGCAGGCAGTGGACTGGTGGAGTATGGGAGTTCTGATGTATGAGCTGTTGACCGGAGGCTCTCCTTTCACTGTCGACGGCAATGAGAACTCTCATTCTGACATTGCCGAGTAAGACCAGCACATACATACACCAATACATGATGGGATGGGAATTGTAAGGAATTTAAGCATTTTGGTTCTGATTGTGATTCTTCTTAGCAACTCTGGTTCAATTAATAATTCTCTAAGTTCTTTATTGAACTAAATTAAATATATTTATTTAAAGTCCCTCTGCAGTCAATAATTTTATCCCTTAAAACTCATCTTTGATCACCAAAATGACATATTTAAATGTTTTTTTCCTTTTAAAAAAATCGCTTAAAATAGTTTGAATGTAACTCTACACCCTTGCTTCATTTAGTATACGCGGGTCTATGAATATGCAAATTAGCCCCGCCTCCACTCCACTCCAATCATCGTTGATGATCACACATTGACGTGAAGGTAGTTTGTGATGTCAGAAACACCGCGATTTCAAACCGCGTTTTTGAGACTGTCTATGGTTCACCGCAGTTTTAAAGAGAAAATACTTAGCAGTGGTGTTGAGTTACCTTTGGTTTGACTTAAAGCATGTTAAAAACACCACGCAGGCATATAAACAACATTATAAACTTGATTTTCACCACAGAGGGACTATTTTTTTTAAAATACCACTTACTAAAATGCAACAAAAACCATGATGTGTATCTCATTGTCATATGAACGATCAGTTAACTACACTGACTTTAGTATCATGAGCCTGCATACACATAAAAATATATATATATATTTTTTGGTTCATTTTAAATCAGAAATGATGAAATTTGAAGACTGATAAGAGTAATTCGTTCAAGAATCAGACTTAAACAGATCTGAAAGCATATGAAAATGTTTAGATTGTTGCTTTTTTTATAAAAAGTGGAACTTGCTCTGAATAAGAACTGTTTCTTGGTTCCCATCCCTAGTTCTCTGTACGCATTTATGTGGTTAAACATGTGGTTTCCTTTTCATTATCTAGAAGTCCATCTTGTTTTGAAATCATGAGTTGAATATTTGGTTGCATCAGCATGTTGACAAAATAACATCAAATTACTTTCTTAAAGGCACAATATGTAAGATTTTTGCATTAAAATATCCAAAAACCACTAGCACAGTGTTATATATCTTGTTAACTTGTGTACTTACATTATCCCAAATGTTTCCAACAATGTTGAAATTCAGAGAAATTCACAATTTTAACCAGTGTAGCCTCCTTCCTCATTGCATCACCTGTTAATGCCCTTGTTTTCAGCTTTTACTACCATATAAACCATGGCAACACAGTGAGTCTCATGAAAAATGCGGAAGTAGTTGTTTTAGTGTCTAGCCAGAGCCACTTGTAGGCCATAATAAGCCAAAAATAAGGCCGTCTCTGGTCTAGCACGCCACTCTGTTGTTGTTTTGCACAGCTGTCATGGACCACAGTTATTCGTTATCGTTTGCAGCAGGTTCTGTCGCCAAAGACAACTCCAAGAAACGTAAACGCAGGGGTGAATTAAATGACCCCAAAAGAGTTTTGGACAAGAGGAGAAAAAAAAAAGGAGTGCTGTCAGTCGATTAAAAAAAAATTAATTGTGATTAAAAACATTTTTATATTGTAAAAATTTCACAGTTACTCTCCAAATTAATGTAGTAACAACTTAAAGACAGTATATTTTAAATATTTGTCTTTTTATGAATGAAGGCCAGTATCACTGATACTAATACTGGTACTGATGTCTTTATGAAATTGATTTTTTTTTTAAACATTAATTATAGACATTCAACATTACAGTATAACGAAAAGCTATCAGTTTAAGCATTTATTAGTCTTTAAAGAAAATCATTTTTAATTCAAGTGAACTTAAAACAATCTTCACATAAACCCATTATAATAAATGTCATATTTACCTGTGGCCTTCTGTCTAACAGGTAGGAAATATACAGAAATTGATAAAAGTTATATTAAATTATAAATTAAATATAGATTAATTCTTATTAAAGCTACAATTTTCTCTCTTACCTTTGTTCTTTTATTAACATTAATGACAGACGTCACAGCAACTGATTTATTAGGCTGCTGTCACTTTAAGAGCTGCTGCTGCTGAACATGATGCGGATCTGATGCTCATTTCATTTTCTCACAACTCTTTAAGTTCATTCAAGAGGTTATTTAACTCATTTAAGACTGCTCTTATGAGGATACTCAACAAAACGGGCATTTTGGCATAACTCTGTGTTATTGTTTGTTCAAGTGCGAAAGAGAACTTGATACTGGCATGCTGTGTACACGAGTCGTGTGTGTGTCACATGTCACAACATTCACAGAGAGCGCATTCTCGTTTTTGTGTCGCTTGAATGGTTTAAAAGCATCTGCGTGAATAAGAGCGTGATCATATAACGTAACACTAGCCAAATTATGACGGAAAAAAAGATGCTGCGTTAATTGCGTTAAATATTTTTTACGTTAAACTGAAATTTATCACATGCGTTAACGCTAATTTTGACAGCACTAAAAAATTTATGTCATAACCTCATCCATGAACATGATTTGTGAGTCCTGTCGGATTGATTTCCATCGGCAGTGGAGGTAAAGACGACAACTCCCATCATTCCACACTCCTTCACAAGCTACGCCTTTTGTTGTTGTTTTGAATATGCAACCTCTAACGGGGAAAATTACATACTGTGCCTTTAAAGCTGCATTTGTTTTTGTTACAATTCAAATACGAATTTGCAGGAAGGGTATGGTTTTGATTAATTCTCTCTCTTTGCCCAATAGGAGAATTATGAAAAAGGATCCCCCGTTCCCCAAAGACATGGGGCCTCTGGCCAAAGACATTATCCAGCGACTGCTAATTAAAGACCCAAAAAAGAGGCTGGGCTCTGGCCCCTCAGGGGCCCAGAATGTGAAAAGCCATCCATTTTACCAGGCAAGACATAAATGAACCATTGACTTTTTTTCTTTTTTTTTCACAAAAATTCATTTTAAATGAGAAGCATAATTATTTCCCTTGTCATTTCGTTGGCTTGTTAAAGTTCATTCAGGCTTTGAGGGACCAACATCAAAATTGTTTGACTTTTGTTGCTTCAGAAAATGAATTGGGAGGATCTAGCTGCTAAGAAGGTTCCGGCTCCTTTTAAACCTGTAATTCGTGATGAGCTGGATGTGAGCAACTTTGCGGAGGAGTTTACGGAGATGGACCCCACCTACTCTCCTGCGGCTCTTCCTAACAACTGTGACCGCATCTTCCAGGTAGAGGAATTAAAGGAATAGTTCACTTAGTTCAATTTCCTGATAATTTACTCACCCCCATGTGATCCAAGATGTTTATGTCTTTCTTTCTTCAGTTGAAAAGAAATTAAGGTTTTTGAGGAAAACATTCCAGAATTTTTCTCCATATAGTGGACTTCAACGGTTACCAACGTGTTGAAGGTCCAAATGTCAGTTTCAGTGCAGCTTCAAAGAGCTCTACATGATCCCAGACGAGGAATAAGGGTCTGATCTAGCGATCAGTCATTTTCTAAAAAAAAAATGAAAATTTATATACTTTTTAACCACAAATGCTCGTCTTGCACTGCTCTGCGATGCGCCATTATGTTGAAAGGTCACACGTGACATAGGCGGAAGTACCACATTAGGGCGAAAAACTCTCATTTTCTTCCCCAACTTCAAAAATGTCCGATATCGTTGTTTTACCTTCGGCTTAGTCTTTGCACGTTCGCTTTGTAGACACTGGATAGGTACTTCCGCCTACGTCACGCGTGACCTTTATAACGTGATTACACGTTAGCGTATTATTTGTGCGTTTATTTGTAACAGAATTTTGTTGTAACCTTATAAATGTCTTTACTGTCACTTAAATTTTAATGCATTAAAAGTGTTAATTTCTTAAAAAATCATACTGACCCTAAACTTACTCGAATTTCACTCAAAAATATTTCAGGGTTCGAGCAGAATAACCCAGCTAGAAATCAGCTGATTTCTTTGCCAGGCCAATATATCAGTCTATCACTAATGTTGGCCAATGTGTGATCTACCTAAACCAGTGTTGATTCACACACTGAGCATTTATTTATGATACTGAGAATGAAATTCTGCACACGAGTGGACATTTGATGTTGCGTTAGGATATAATTGTTCAGTTAACCCTTCATTATCATTAAGCAGGAAGTACTGAAGTGGATATGGGCAAGTCAGCCTTTATAATGATCACTTACGCAACGTGAGCCCGGCTGTCTGTGTTGGTATTCAGATGAATTAGAGAGCTGTTTGGGGATGTAATTATGGTGATATGTTTCAAGCATCAGATGTGAATGACTATTTTTGATGCGGCTTGATCCATAACGTTGCCTATAGCATGATGCCAGCTGAAATGGGAGGCTGCGAAAGAGATGGTGTCTATGATTGCCTTCTGAATCCTTCAGTCTGGCGGATCAATGCCGCCATTAAACGGCTCTGTCATGGAATAAAAGGTCGGCGTCTGCGAGAACAACCATGTCTGGCTCAATTACTCCTTCAACCTTTGATTACCAACTTCATCTTGGCTTTTCTGAGCGTTCGCCTTTCATGTGCGCTGGAATTTTGATCCTTCATAATTCTCGGGCGGTACAATTGCAGCGACGTCTGCAATGATAACTTTCGAAACGCTCCACCACGCACACACATGCATAGCCGCATATAAACCCAGCCACCCCCTCGAACTCCTCACAAACTGAAATTAGGCTGCATTAGAGGACTGTGATAATTTGAAAAGCAGGGCAATCAAATACCTTGGCTTAGCAATTAAAAGCATTTCAACCATTCATCTCCTCATCCTTCCGTCCAGCCATCCTCTCATCCCGCCAGCCACTCCTCCGCCCATGTAGCACACAGCTGCAGTCTGGCCGCGTAAGTGGGACATGGGCTGGCGGAGGCTTTATTTAGATGGGCGCACATGATGCAGTCGTCGCAAACAATGTGACTGGAGTCCCTCGGCATGTAGGATTTGCAGAAATGCAAAAGGCTGTGTTGTTTGAGTTCCTTCAGTGACCCTGAAACTTCCTCTGCATTAGTTCCCTCTTCTGTTAGTGAGTGTGTTTATTGATGTTTGTATCTGCAGGGCTATTCCTTCATGGCTCCCTCCATCCTGTTTAAGAGGAATGCGGTGATGGACGACCCGGCTCAGCTGTGCGGCGGGTCAGAGAGGCCCGGCTCCGCTGCTGTTGCCCGTAGCGCTATGATGAAGGTCAGTCTGCAATATTGCTGTGTAGTAAAAACATTGCAACATTTAAAGCTGAAGTGTCTGTGAAGTGTTTTTTTTTTTTTTTTTTTTTTTTTTTTAATGGTTAGTTCAACCAAAAATAAAAAATTCTGTCATTAATTACTCACCCTTAAACCTGCAAGACTTTCGTTCATCTTCAGAACACAAATGATGATCTTTTTGATGAAATCTGAGAGCTTTCTGTCCCTCCATTGACAACTACGCGACTACCGCTTCAAAAAGTTCATAAAGAAATCGTAAAACTAATCCATATGAATTGAGCGGTTTAGTCCAAATTTTCTGAAGAGACTCGATTGCTTTATATGATGAACAGATTGAATTGTTCACATATAAACATTGATCAACTCACACATCAGTTAAAAGTTAAAAGGTAAAAGGAAGCTCAAGCATGTTTGCTTGACACATGCAAGAACCAATGAGGTTTATTCTCATGTGTTACGCATCACGTTTGAGCTTCCGCAAGAACCAATGAGGTTTATTCTCATGTGTTACGCAGCACATTTGAGCTTCAGCAAGAACCAATGAGGTTGATTCTCGTGTTACGCAGCACGTTTGAGCTTCCGCAAGAACCAATGAGGTTCATTCTCGTGTTACGCAGCACGTTTGAGCTTCCGCAAGATGTTTGTTCTCAAGCATGTTCGGAGGCTCTCTATTCATCCCGTTAAAATCACAAAACAAAATGCACAGAAACGTGTCCCTGCTCTTGATATACAATCACTGATGAACATCTTAGGTTTTAATGAGAAGAAAAATCTACCTCTGACACGCATAACAAAAGTTCTACCGCCAGACCATTAGAACTCACAATTCATTATTTATTCACTGACGTAAAGAATCTCGGGACTAACAACTTATTGGTATTATAGTAGATATAGTAGAAACTATATCATTAAACATGAGTTCTATGTCATTAATAAATTAAATGCTACAAAAGTTTAGAACAGGGTTCCTGGAGGGCCGCTGTCCTGCAGCGTTTAGCTGCAACCATAATTAAATACCTGAACCAGCTAATCAAGGTCTTCAGGATTACTAGAAACTTCCAGGCAGGTGTTTTGGAGATTGTTGGAGCTAAAATCTGCAGGACAGTGGCCCTCCAGGAGCAGAGTTTGACATGTGTAGAATATGGTCCCTTTAAGTAAATTAATGTCATTTATTTTCCTTGACCTCTAAACTTCTGACAAACTGACCATAGGACTCTCCGTTCAACATGAACTATGAGATGGACCTGAGGGAGAACGCTTTGGGAGAGGGAAGCTTCTCCATCTGCAGACAATGCACTCACAAGAAGACCGGACAGAAATATGCTGTAAAGATTGTCAGTAAAAGGTACCGGCTATGCAGCCTGACAAGAGATTATTTTTGATGTACTTGAAGTTCAGTTGTATTATATAACAGTCATGGAAGTGATTTATAGTGCTCTTTTATCATTCTGCAGAATGGAAGCACAGACGCAGAAAGAGATTGCCGCTCTCAAACTGTGTGACGGACACCCCAACATAGTCAAACTACATGAAATCTACCATGACCAGGTATGACAGTGTTTGAGACTGAATCCTACAGCTCTTGTGCACATCAAAGCCTCATTCATTCAAAGGACTGGGCTAGCCTGAATAAGTTTGAACCCTCTTTGTCCTCACACCTGCCCCAGATTTAATTCCCTCCTGTTCATAAACTTGTCCTCTTCCTTTTCTTCGTACTTCATCTTAATTACCATCCAGTCTTTATCAGATGCAGCCGCAAAGAAGGTTAAAACTAACTGGGCTGCGTTTCTCAAAAGCATTGTAAGCCTAAGAAGATCGTAGAACCATTGGCTCCAACCATTGGTTTTGAGAAACGCAGCCCTGGAGAAATAAAGCCATGGTTGGTTTTCATTACACAACAAAAACATCCAAACATGTCCTGTTTACTTGTTTAATAAGCGTACTCTGTCTCTTTTCCTAAAGAAATAGAAACAAATTAAAATTTCCTGAAGGAAGTGTAAGTCCTCGCAAGGCAGCAAAACAAAGGAAGTCCATCAGATCTGCTTTCTCATTGTTCTGACCGCTGTGTTAGAATTTGATATAGGTTGAACAGAAGTAAGAAAAAGAACAATTGCAATACACTATGCCAATCAAAGCAAGAAAGAAGACAAATAAGAATTCATTATGCAATTTTTTATTATTATAACCTTTATTTTACCAGGAAAAAAGCACATCGAGATTAAAAATCTCTTTTGCAAGAGCGTCCTGGCCTAGATTGTCAGCAACACAACACGCATAGGTTTAACAGATAACGTACATACATCCATACATAGATACATACAAACACAAAGAAGTTAAATGAAATTTCAAAAAAATAAAATATTCAATGAGAAGGGATATCAATACATACCTAAATCAGACAAAGCATCTACAACCCAATGTTTCTGTCTCCAAATCATTTAAAAACGTCCAATGAGACCAGCTCATTAAGTTTCAACTTAATTTGCAAATTATTCCAGGCAGAGGGAGCAGTGAATTTAAATGCCTTTTCTCCTAATTCAGTGTGCACCACTGGAACAGACACTAAGAAAAATTCCTGGGACCGAAGCCTATAACTACCTACGTGTTTTTTTTTACAAATTTAGGTCTGAAGATATGAAATAAGCAGACCCAGGATCGATTTATAAATACGAACATGCCAGATAAACAGCGTCCAAAGCATGTAAACACTGAGAAGATGCATATGACATCACCATAATCCAGTACAGACATAAAAGTGGCAGCCTTTTTTTAGGAATTGATTCTAAAATAAAAACCCAGTTTCACTTTCAGTCTTTTCACCAGTTGTTGAACATGAGGGCCAAAGGAGAGAGAGTCATCAATTAAAATCCCAAGATACCTATGCTGAGACACAATCTCAACCTTGGGAAGTAGTAATTGAAAGAAGATTATGAGGGATTGAGGGATTGAGTAAGTTACGCTGAACAATATTAAAAGCAAGCTACAACTGAGAGAGAGCCAGATTGGGTGTGGATGCTAAACTATATATAACTGTATTATCAGCGTAATAGTGAAAATTTGAATTATGAACATTTTGATCAATATTATTAATATATAGAGTAAATAGGAGTGGTCCTAGGACTGACCCCTGTGGCACACCTTTAGTTACATTGAGTGAACGAGATAAGACCTTCTGCTTGTACACATTGAGTTCTGTTTGAGAGATAGTTATTAAACCAATAGCATGTTTAGATAATCTAATACTGACGAGTCGTTGTATCAGTAATGTATGATCAACAGTATCAAATGCTACATTATGATTAAATACATGTTATGATGACCTCGTTGTGGATTAGATTTTGAATGCTTAAAATTCAAACAATGCAAGCCGATAGGAGCCCAAAGACTTTTCCATCAAGAGGTGGATCAATTTTTGGTCAAGATCTTGTATTGACAAAACAAGAGTCAAGCACTCTGTAAAGTCTACTCCAGCATATCCCAGAGACTTCCAATGAATTTAAGGTCTGGACTCAGAGGTGCCTATTCATGTGTGAAAATGAATCTTCATGCTCCATCCTAACCATTCTTTCGTCTTCAGTGTCACATGATCCTTCAGAAATCATTCCAATATGCTGATTTGGTGCTCAAGAAACATTTAGAAACATTTGCTGATTTGGTGCTCAAGAAACATTTGAATTAGAAATCTTTTGTAACATTATAAATGTATTTCCTTGCTGAATAAATGTATTCATTTCTTAAATATTTATTTACTTTTCTTTATATTATTTATCGTCACTGTTGCTGGGGTTTATTAGGCCTTTAGGCGTTTGTGTGTGTGTGTGTTTTTCAGTGTGTGCCAGACATCCTGATCCATCGTCCTATTCATTAGTATGATAAGCTAGAGTCAGTTGGGCTGCTCTTCACATCTGTGAAAGTGTGTATGTGTGTGCGTGCCCACTTGCCAATTGGAGGTTATCAACCCCCACGCTCTGTACCCAGTGCCATGCCCCAGATGAAAAGCAGAGCCGCCCTGCCCGGTCAGGGTCTTTGTTCCTCTATACCAGAGATAATGAGAGATATTAGCTTGCTCTTTTTCATTTGCCTCTTTTTTTTTTTTTTTTTTTTTTTCTGTGCGCACACACACATACACACTTGCACACTCATACACTCTTTTCTATCTCATCCCACCCCCATACAGGACCCAAACACTTGTTCTGCCGTTCACTTATTCACACTCATTCAGCGTATAATGAGACTGAAGCTCATTTTAAAAATCATCTTAAATCTGAACCTTTGCCAAACGGTTTTTCCAGTCCTTCAAAGGCATCATTCCCTCTGTCTGTCATTAAATGTATATCTGTGGATATACAGGATAGAAGGCTTTTCATAATATCTATCTGTCAGTTTTGTGTAATTGCGATCATATACCATTCCATGTGGTTATTCTTGCAAATGGTGCGTTTCCTTGTGCTCGCTAATTTTATATTTGGACTCTTGCCTCTTTTATTAGACAGAATGATAGTAGAAAGCAGGGTCAGAAATGAGCTTGGCAATATATGCCACCTGTAATGTATTTTTTTACCTTTGTAAGGGCAGTTTTTATGATTACCTCATTGAATGTATCTGTGTTGTCTTTTATGTCAAATACTTACATGTTATAATTTTTTTTTCCAGTTTATAACATAGACCAGGGGTTCACAACTCTGATTTTAGCTCCAATCTTGATCAAACTCACCTGCCTATAACTTTCTAGTATTCCTGAAGATCTTGTGTGTTCGATTTGAAGCAGCGCTGCGCAGACCGATCGGTGTATGACATCAAAGTATCGCAAGAGCAATTAAAGAGGAGATGGCTCCGTATGCTTTCGAATTTCTCTTGTGGTATTTGATGTCATATCGCAGCGCCACTTCAAGTCGAACACACTTCTTGATTAGCTATGACTTCAGTCTAGCGTAAGAAGTTATATGCTGTCACAAAAACTCCCGTTATAATCACTAAAGCTGTCTACACTGCAAAATAAATCATTTATGTTGTATCTGCACTTTGATGTTTATGATGAGAGAATCTGAGAATTCAGTCAGTGAGCATGTAGTCAACAAATCTCTGGTGTTGTCAGTGGATTTCGTTTACTGGTGACTAAATGCCTCTGATTGGCTGTTGCATTCATACGCTCAGCAGAAATGTGTGATTGGTTGTAATGCTTAACACAGCAAAAAAATGTGGAAATGAAATGTTTGATGCAATGTAAGCAGATCTGAATGTAATGCTGCAATCAATGCTTTTCATTCATTTTCTTGAATTGTGACAGTCGTAATAGATTTAAATTGATTGTTCAGGGGCAATTTTTCCCTATTTTACATATATATATATATATATATATATAATTTTTTGTTCATTGGCAAGCCCCAAGCACCCCTTCCAACCCTGGTAGAAAGTGTCATAAAATTGTTGGAAGGAGAGGAGAAATGTGATCAGGATGTGTTTGACGTCAGACTCGAACCTTATTGCTCACATGAGCACCAAGGATTAAAATTTGTAGAGCACATTCATAAACCACTGCACCATGGCTCTGAATAACTTGAGCTCTCTAATATGGTGAATTTATGTTTGTGTGTTTGTATAGCTACACACATATCTCGTTCTGGAGCTCTTGCGAGGTGGAGAGCTGCTGGAGAGGATCAGAAGGAAGCAGCACTTCAGCGAGACGGAGGCCAGCCGTATCATGCGCAGACTTGTGTCTGCCGTCAGCCACATGCATGATGTTGGCGTGGTGCACAGGGACCTCAAACCAGAGGTACAGCACGCCACTGTCATTATCGTAGATATACAACCCACATGTCACAGCACTTTAGGTCAGGGAGCCCCAAAGTGCAGGTTGGGCAGAACTTTACATAGTAGTTAGGCCTCATGATTGACAAGTCTTGGTTAATGAAATAGAAAATGTATTGAAGAAAGATCTGCGTTAAGTTAATGCTTCTCAATATTGAAATAGTGTTTCAGTTTGGTGAACATTGAATTAGTAAATGTTTATAATGGTTAACTAATAATGAGATTTTACTGCCTTTTTCTGACTGTGTAATGGAGATGTTCTTCAGTCTCTCTTTTCTCTTTGTAGAATTTGCTCTTCACTGACGACACTGAGAATTCAGAGATAAAAGTTATTGACTTTGGCTTTGCACGGCTCAAACCCCCCGACAATCAGCTCCTGAAGACTCCCTGCTTCACTCTTCAGTACGCCGCACCAGAAATCCTTAAATACGATGGTTACGATGAGTCCTGTGACCTCTGGAGTTTAGGAGTCATTTTGGTAAGGCCAGTATTCATATTGTTCATGTCATGCTAGTATAATATGTAATGTATGGGTACTAGGAACAGATGTGTAGACAGTTGACAGAAAGGAAGCCCACTGGGGTTTAAAACAGTTGTGTTCACTATAGAGTAGTGGTGTGACGAGACAGTTAGCTCACGAGATAAAACAAGACCAAATTTTTCTTCAAGCATGATACAGAGCTAAGAGATGATTACAATTACACAGCCTAGCCTAAGATAGCTTTCATATTGGGAGATATTGGCATGCATCAGCGAGCTGCTATCAAAATGCGGGGTATTGAAATCACATTTGAATATAAGATAAGACGTTTTTCAGACGCTTTGGCTCTGCAACAAATCCTCCGCCATGGTCTTGTCAGTCATCTCGTCACATGATCAGTGAACTCTGATTCCTGCTGCACTACGTATGACTCTGCAGCTCGTGTTGGATGAGCTGGATGGGATTGAAGCGACCGTTATCCAACTGAGTTAAATGGTTTTTACTTCTATAAAAAGCAAAACGACACTGGAGGCATTATATAAACATAGCGGTGGCATATTATATCCACATTTCACCAATATACGTCATGGTAATATCATGAGACAGCTTTTCACCTCGACGAGAAATCTCGTCACATTTTAATCTTGCGAGATCTCGTAGTACGAGATCTCGTCACACCCTTAGTATAGAGTGCTGCTGTGATGACGTATTTTTGTAGGCCAACCTGGAAGTTGGCATCACCCTGGTTCCCTTACCAAAAACCCAGTAGCATTTTTCTATAGGCCTTTGGATTAATGAAGAAAATGAGCTCTGTGTGACCAACAAAAGTTGCAAGGGCAAGTAATAAATGTGACCCACACCACTCTGCTTTAGGTCACTTGGAAGTATCTCCTTGTTCAGGCTTTTTAATGGAAATAAAATATTGAATGGTGAATAAGAGCGCTTTCTCCCATTTCTGTATACTTGAGCGTTTATCCTGCTTCATGTAGATTATTTACTCCTTTTGGATATGAATCCATGTCTTGCTGTTTCTGACACTTAATTCAGTTGAACACCAACCAAAATAAACAAACTATCAAGCCCTTTCCCAGACAGCTTAGCATTGCTGATTGGAGTCATCGCAGCTACCCTTAAGCACACGATTTCAGCCAGAACTTCATTGAGAGAAAGATGAGAGGAGATAGCGAGATAAGCCTGGGGGAGATGTCCATAGCTGAGTTATTTTTGTGGGTCCATTTCTGCTTGCTCTGTATTGGGGAGCAGGACCTGACTGGGGGGAGAACAAGAGCAGTGCAGCAGAGTTTGACGTGATGATCTCTGACAGGCTGTGAACTGAGAGACCCTGGAGCTCTGCACAGCAAGGAGAGAGACCATAACACTGAGAGAGATGAGAGCTATGTAGCTTATTTAGCTGTGTACATGTTCTCTATTCTATTTTCTGACATTTTCATAAATCTTAATAATGAATTTTTATCTCCAGTATAATTATAGTGCACATCAACTTTTGTTTTTAAAAGTGCTGTGCTGTACTCAAATACAAACAAATGGAGAATGCACATTACATCTGGCACACAATGACTTTTGCAATGTCTAAAGTCTTAAGACACATTTTAAACATGTTGATGATGGGGGAAGGACCCAACAGACTGTGATAAGCTATTTAATGACCTCAAGGCACCAACACAGAAGGCACAATTACCTTTAAACATTAAGCATCACCAGTGAGTGAGGAGCAGCTGGTTGGGACATTTAAGAGACCTGTAGGTGTGATTTTTAGATTGGCAATAGCTCTAAGCTGGAAGAAACTGCTTTAATATGCTTGTCAAATTTAAGAGCTTAATCAAACGAAACCTGTTGGTTATATAGATAATGATGTTGTGTTCTGTCCAGGGACTACAAATGAAAAATGGCTTAATTCTGGCACATTTACAGTAATCTTTTGTGTACGGTCCCTGCTGAATATAAATAAATAAAGTGACAAACAAAGTCTGTATAGTCATTTATAATGTAAACACTGTCTTGTTCTTTGTTTTTTAACCAGTGAAATGTTTTATCCTACATTTAAACACTATCCTGGCAATGAAAAAGGATTACTGATTACAAATTACATCAGTTACTGATTACAAATTACATGACAAAATTTGTAATCAGTAATATAATTTCTTAGGTTACACATTTTTGGTAGTGTAATCTGACTACTTTTGGATTACATTGGATTACATTGATGTCACATATATTGTTGATTAATCTTGTACTATTTTGACAGATACAAAGAAAAAATATATTCCAAAAAATACATTCTATTCACCGACAAGAGCCTCAACAGATTCTTTTTAAAGTGCAATGTATGGACAGTTAATACTTCAAAATACTAACACTAATGTACCTGTTAGTGTTTGCTGATAGTAACATTGAATAAAACAAAATCACATCTTATGATTTTAAAACATATTTACTTAAAATTAAGTACATTTAGAAAACAGCAACATTACAAAAACAAATATTGAAAAACATGAAATTCACAGCAATATCATCAAATATTTAATCTATATATTCAGCTATATTTCCCAATCACCGCTGGAAAAACTCAAACATATATAAGTGGCAGGTTTATTATGAAAAAATATATACGTTAAAAAAAAAAGAAAAATTAGGAGAATCAATGAATTGTGAACAACTTACTGCCATTGTGTAAATAATATGTAATCATGTAATCCATAAAAAAGTAACTGTAGTCTGATTACGAGTATTTTAAAAAAGTAGTTTACTCTAATTACAAGTACTTGATTTTTGGAATCTGTTTACGTAATCCATATTACATGTAATTCGTTACTACACAGCTCTGATCATCGATAGGTGTAAAGTCAATATGTAGTTTCACAATCCATTTTACTGCTATAATTGGCACATTTTCTAGTGAAAAAGATAAAAGACTTGATTTTATCCATCAGTAATTGACTGGATCAAGAAAAGTGTTTACAGTAAATTGTGGAGGACTATTCCCCTCCATAGCAACAGTTGGTATTTTGAAAATTAATTAGGTCATTTTTCATTTCATGTTTACTTTAAAAGTTAGATACAGCTCTGTATCATCAGCATAAACTGTTAAAATAAATGTCATTGTTTTTTTTTTGTTTTTTTTTTTGTTTTGTTGTTTTTTTGCCAAAGAGAAGCATATATGAAGAAACTTAAATTGGTCCTAAGATAGAACCTTGAGGTACTCCGCATCAAGGTGCTCTTGTATGCTTTGTTTTGTTGCAGTACACCATGCTATCTGGCCAGGTCCCATTTCAGTGTCAGGGGAAGAGTCTAGCGCACACCAGTGCAGAGGAGATCATGAGGAAAATCAAACAAGGAGACTTTTCTTTTGAAGGTGAAGCCTGGAGGAATGTGTCCAACCAGGCCAAGGATCTGATACAAGGTGAGACACAGCTGGAGATGTTTAGAAACCTTTTTTGTAGTCTAAATAGGAATACATTTGTTAAAACTAAAATGTAAATGTGTGGCCTACTCATGGAACAGAGCTGCTGACGGTGGACCCTGACAAGCGGATAAAGATGTGCGGCCTACGTTATAATGCCTGGCTGCAGGACGACAGTCAGCTCTCCTCCAACCCTCTTATGACCCCTGACATCCTGGGATCTTCTACCATATCAGTGCACTCTTGTTTCAAAGCTACCTTCAATGTAAGAAAACTGGAAGGAGGCTAGAAAATAAAGATTACAACATAGTATAAAAGAGTAGATAGGTGTGGGTAAATTTTAATGATAAATGCATAATTTTGGCCGTTTGGTTTGGGGAAAAATTGGTTTGTTCAGAATAAATCTTGATTTTTACATGCAATTTACAGAAAATGCAGACAATGCAGAGTAGGTAGGAAATTTGGATAAGTGTTTAACTTTTATAAGTTATTTTTGTAGCTTTTTAAATTATTATTATTAGTAAGCTTTGTATATTATAACTGTAATTTTGGCCGATAACGAAATGGACACCCAATTTTTTTTTTTTTTTTTTTTGCATATCTCTAGTTTTGTTGTGTAATATGGTTATGTCTTCCCCAGGCCTTTAATAAGTGTAAGCGGGAGGGCTTCCGACTTCAGACGGTTGACAAGGCTCCTTTGGCCAAACGCAGGAAGATGAAGAAGACCAGCACCAGCACAGAGACCCGCAGCAGCTCCAGTGAGAGCACGCACTCCTCTTCCTCTTCCTCCCAGTCTCAGGATAAGACGCCACCGGATGAAGAGACGGCCATTATTCCCCAGTCCTCCATGAGCACGCCTCTCACTCTGGTCCCTGACGATGAGCCCTCTCAGGGTGAACTCCAGGTTACAGAGTGATAAGACACAACTTTCCAACTGTCTCATTCTTTCTCCTCACACTCTGGCAAGGCTGTACAACTCCAGAATTTGCATGTGGGAACCAACTCAAATCCATCATTAGCAATAGATGCACACCATGAGCACTGAAGACCGAGCTGGAGTGAACTTCTGGCTCAAGTCCTGCATGGCTAAGTATCACTGTATCCAGTCTAGTGTCTCAAACACGAGAGAGAAGTTCACTTTGAGGAGCATCAAGACCTTCTCCACTGATAGAAAAAAGAAGAAAAGCCTACTTGTGCATTGTCCTGACCTGGCGCTCTGCTTCAGGCAAAAAAAAAAAAAAAAAGATAAGGAATATGTATTTAAAAAAAAATAAATAGAATTTATTTAAGAGGAGATTTATTGTTTATACAGACTTCTCTCAAATTTAATAGATATTTGGTATATACCAGTTTGTCAGATTTAACAGCTCCATTTGTGCTGGGAGCTTTATGGTGTTGATTCACATATTTAACTTCAATCTTTGACTTCTTCCAAAAGATTTTACTTAAGTAGCAACAATTAGGTGTAATAGTTTCCGTGTTCTGTGTAAAACTCTTGTTTATGTAGTTACCCTTGGCAAGGTAAAAAAGACCGTTTGTTTCACATTTACGTGTTATTTTGACTTTCCTCAGGTTATTTATTTGTTCTTATAAACTTGAGCTCATTTTTAAAGAGTTGAAGACAAAGCCACTGGTTGAAGGTGCGGTCACATTTACCCTTGCTCTGCGAAATTTAGTCGCTGGAATCCAATTTTGTATTTGGTTTTGGTTAGCTTTCACACAGATTTGCATTATTGACCAACAAGAAGAAACTGTTTGGTTTGAAAGTGACTTCTGTGTGAGCATTGCTTTGTGCATTGATACACTATTGACAGTGGACGATGGAACATTTTTAGCTTTTTTGCTGAAATTTCGCTGATGTGACCGTGCCTTAAAAGAGAAACGCTAGAGGTGTTGCCTTGGATGTTGGATTTTGTTACTCAAGGTTTTATGCTTGAGTATAAGTTTAGGCTGAACATGAATCTGCCGATAGATGTTTAAAGTCAATGTGAATTTAAGATCCATTTTAAATTATTAATGCACCTGGTTCTATTGTGAACGATTCATCGGTAATGTTGTTACAAAGAAAAAAAGTTTTTTCGTAGTCTTTAATCAAAATGTAGAAAAACTCTTGCTTCCTTTGCAATGACTTTTCTAGTGACATCACTTAGGTCCTATTGGATAACACTAACCAGTAAATGGTTATTTAGCCGTAGATTTAGCAAACTCACTTTTGATCTGGCTGTATTCTGGTTTGTATCACTGCCTACTTTTCATGATCCAATCAATTCCTGATGGATAAACTCATGTCCAGTGTTGCCAAGTACGCGGTTCTCCCGCAGAATTGGGCTACTTTAACACTGTTTCCGCGGGTTGTTTTTCATGTCCGCGGGTTGAAGTGACCCCAAATATCATGATATTTAGTCCCTGGAATGCAAATTTTACCAGGGAAACCCTGCCAAAAACAAGGATTTTACCCCCCGGAATGCGATTTTTACTGGAATCCCCCTTGAAACGCGATTGAGCTAGCTTTGGGCTAGTTTTGAGTAGCAATTGGGCGGGTTTTGTTGTGAAAACCTGTCAACCCTGCTCATGTCCCAACCTTGTTATCCTGTTTTTTGAAAATGCATCATATAAGAGGAAGTACAATAGGTTGCAATTCATGTTGACTATAAACTATGCGTATGCAAAGTCTAATGGCACGTTTATCTTATATAAGATAACCATGACTGCAGGCCACATTTTACCTTGAAATGAAGTTGAAATGAAGTGATATGCCAGAAGACATCTGTGGCTTCCTGTTTGATGGTGGCACGTTGTGTTTTTTTGGCCCTGTGTTTGTTGACTGATGCTTTAAGGCGGGCTGCGGTAGAGTCTGTGGTGTTTAAAACAATGTGCTTGCATTTTTCATCTTTGCAACGTCTGTTTCAAAAGCCTTGGAGGGTTTGTGACACTGAGCAGCAATCTTGTAGTACTCAAGTCTGGACAGGATCTGATATTTTCTCAGCCTGGACTCGGACTCGAATGAGCTGGTCTCGGCTAGTCGTAGAAAATATAGACTTTTGAGATGGACTTGAGTGCGAGTCCAGTCTTGTTCCAAAAGAGGATTTTCGCAGCAATGCCATAGAGGAACCATTTTGGGTTGCCTAAATAACCTTTCATAGCTCTTATCCACTAGAATAGTTTGTGGTCTCGAGGCCAGACCTTGTTCTCGGCCAGGCGAACTGGAGTCTGTCGCGAACTGGCCATGTGTTTCCACAGACTTGAGGAATGAACGGTGATGTAACGCTGCTACGTGTTGTTTACCTGACTATAAACAGTCTAAAATTGGGCGCATCCTGGTGTTTGTGCAGGCAGTGCGGCACTTCTGTTTTGCTGTTCACAGTACCGGGAGTAATTTTAGTGTATCGGCAGCTCGCATAAACTATCATCTGTCCTTTTTGGAGATATTTTTGAAACTGAAACCATTGATTCACTCGCTCTTTTACGCACAGATTATCTCTCGTGTGTAGTTTTATATATTTAGGTATAAAGAGCAAGGCCTTCGAAGGCCGTGAAGGTCAGACCAAGCGCCGGTCTAGCCTATGGATTGTTTTTGTTGTCTAACAACTGTGACAGCTGCCGTTGACGAGCGGCAGTAACGTTTGTACTGGACTTTTTTGAAAGTTATATTCAACTGTCTAAAAACAAAACAGGGTTCACAACCTGTCTAAATATGTTCACCTTGGTCCATTTCTGTACATAATAAAGAGTATAAACTCTATGAAATTGCATCATAGTAAGATATAACATTTGAACCGCTTTATATATATAGTTTTTACATTTGTATTTGAGTAAATTGGAACCCAATACTTCCATTTAAAAGTGGAATCCGGCAATTTCTCTCCAAAAAAATCCTGTCGTCAACAGCACGCAATGAATCCTGCGGTGGGGTAGGCTAGGCTGCGAAGGATCCATCTGTCGTATCCTTCATTGCTCGGGAAATGAAGCATTTGAAGGACCTTCGAATTTGGGATTGCCTTCGTCACGCCGCTGTGACGCAATCGGCCTTCAAATGTGCCGTGGACAACACTGCTGAGCTGATCGTATGGTTCTCTGTGTTTGTGTCGTTTGTATTTTCTAGTCGTTCTACAGTTGAAAAGGAATGATTTTATCTTTGGCCTAAAGGACCATCTGTATTATTCAGAGCATTATGCTATAATTCATTCATATCTTACAAGCACTACAAAACTATTTGAAAGGCACTTGAACTCTACATTGCTATGCAAAAGTTATTTTCTTCCTTTCTTATTGTTTTATGTCTCTATTCATATCCTGAAAGACCTTTATGCATTACAAAATAATGAATATAAACGGTGTCTCATCAGGACGAACATAACTGCCATCTTTAGGGACAGTCGTAAGGCTCCGGTCTCTAAGTAAATCATGCATTCCGCTTCCTGTGCACTAACCGAGATTGAGCGCTTAAATGGTGAGGGCTGGATCTGGGTACGCATACATGCACGCACACACTCAAACTGGTGCTCCTGCCCACTCGAACCCGGGCAAAGGACAAGAGCAATAAGAACAGCAGGAGCTTGGCTCACTTTCATGTGGCTGAAAGCTGCCACGTTTGGCCTCTTCCCCATCACTGTTCTCCCTGAAGCTCCCTCATTACTGCCTCCTCTTTTTGTTTGGGTGTATTAATAGAACAAAATGATGGGAGGCTGAGAGAGTCCTACATTGAACTCTCCTCTGGGAGTGAAGCTTTATTAGATGATTTGCTGTGCTGCTGTTTGTCCCACTGGCTCCCTGCGCCCAACTGCACAAACATAGAGCTTGTTTTACGGTCTGATAAGTTTTTAGGGGGTTTTGTTTTAGCTGTTATGAGATTAAAGGGTTTTCGTTTAGCGTTTCAAAAGTGTAGTGAGCATGTTGTGAGCATCGGCCCTTAAACTGAACTTGCTCCTTTGATCTGTGCACTTCATTTTTGTTGCTCTATTTTAGTGCTCTTGGGTGCTTGTAAATGGTGTTGTCTGGTTGTGAAATGTAACCGAGGGGCCCCGTGCGCTTGTATCTGTGATAGCGGCGGGTGTGGGCGGCTCATCTGCTCGTGGAGGTGGGGTGATTAGACTCTTTAAACTTTGTTTTTTAAGGGGTTGTGGATTTGAAAGTGGAGAGTTGAGTTGATGTTGGAATGTAAATGAATTTTTTGCATTGCATGGAAACTTGTTCCCATCTTTAGTAGAATTACCTTGTTTTAGAGGTGGCTATGCTTTAGTGGTAAAAGTTCTTGAAATATAATGTCAGCCACCCAAATACAACTTTTTACATTATTTTTGACACACTACCAGTTGGGGTACAATTTTTATTTATTTTTTTTAAAGAAATTAATACTTAAATTTAATGCATCCTTGCTGAATTAAACAAAAATGAAAGTAAAGCAAATATGATGTTAGATTTTGTTCATCAAAGAATCCTGAAATCATGGTTTCTATAAAAAATATGAAGCATGAATCAGTATATTAGAATATGAATCAGTATATTAGAATGATTTCTTTAGGATCATGTCATGTGACACTAGCTGCTGAAAATCCAGCTTTACCCTCACAGGAATAAATTACATTTTAAAAATATTTTAAAGGGGCTATATGAAGAATTCAGAAATGTGCGTTATTAGTGACACCAGTGGCCGTTAAGTGAACTGCAGCCAGCAACTTATTGCTCGTGCTCGCATTTGTGCACACTTAACGTATAAAGCAAGGAACACACCAAGCCGACACACTAGTGGTGACGAAAGCACACTGCAGGGTTGGCTCATGTCGGCAGCGTCTGAGTCCAAAGTTGCCCTGACACACCAAACCGACGCTTGACACCCGACGGCCAAGTAGTACGTCCGTTCTGCGTAAGAAGAAATGGCCTTCCGTACCAGCAGGTGGCAGTAGCTGAACAGCCAATCAGAATGATCAGATGGCCCGACTGACCGACGAGCTCCGATGCCGATTTAACATGTCGAATCGGCCGAAAAAAAGCCGACGAGGACCAACTTCAGCCGACGGTGTGGAACACACTGAGAAAACTTGCATTCACACGGGGCATAGACGTTAACGCTTCTCGTTTACTTTGAATGGGTGTCGTCATGCGTTGCCGAACTGAATTGTGGGTTCCGTCGCATCACTTCACTCGCGTTGCAAGCAGCAGAAGTTGAAGATTTCTCAACTTTTCAAGCGCCAACGCAGGCGTCAGCCAATCAGATCGCCTTATGCAAACACTCGAGCAGTCGCTAGCCAGTTGCGTTCATGCAACACCGGAAAGTAATGTGATTGGCTGTTATCACTATAACGGTTGAATCAACACAAGTTTCAGACACGCCCTCCGTCAAGCGTTAACGCCGACGCCCCGTGTGAATGCAGCATTAGTCGGCCGACGAACAAAAACTGCCCGACGGCTGACCGTCAGGTTGGTGTGTCCCAGGCTTAAGAGACTGAATGTGATTCAAGGCCTTGATATAGACCTTATGTAGGCCTGCCCCTTTTCAGCGCTGCGCTAGTTGTCTTTTGACTTCCGGTTTGTATTTCCACAGCAATCTTACTTTTTTATGAATGAACTGCTCATTTTAAAATCTTCCCGGTTTACTGACATATGTTAAGACATCTGCTTTAAACATTACAATGCTCATGATAACATTTGTTAACTCTACAATAAGTAAATCCACTTCACCAGCTAATTATTCTTTGACAGTGATGCCATAGAAATATACAGGGCTACCGCAAAAACGGAAGTTCAAAGACAAAATTCTAAAGATGGCTGCGCGCACGTTCCTCGCATAAGGTCTATATACTCACCTCACGGCAAAGTTCTTTTTCATTCTTGGCTTAGAAGTAAAAAGACGGTGGAAATACCTTTGCAGCGATACATCGTTAACAACAACCCGACGCCGTCCACGCTGCTGAGAGCGACGGTTAGATGAATATGTAAATATGTGCTGCGCGCGCTTTCCTCTCAATAACAAAATAAATACAACAAAAATGACAGCGGTGAGAAAGCGGCAGTTAAGAAATAATCTGATCATAGCGATGTGGATATATGTTCCCTGCTGGCAGTTCACCGTCATCATATGAGGTAATTCAATTTACACAGTTATGATAGTTTGATTATTATAAGGTATAGGCCTATATTTCAGTTTGAATGAATCCCTTTTCTTGGATAACACATTGCTATTGCAGTACAAAATGGCTCTTTCGGCGTTATCCTGATCATTGAAAAGACTCCTTGAACGAAAGAAGGCTCTCGGGAACGCGCTTAAACGTCACATCCTTTTGATTTCCCGGCAAAAACGTCCCAGTCCTTCAAAAAATAAAAATAAAAATAAATAAATTCAGTCTTCAGGTTTTCATTATCCTGATCATTGTATAAGCATCGTTAAAGGAAGAAGGCTCTCGGAAACGCGCTTAAAAGTCACATGCTTTTCATTTCCGGCAAAAACGTTCCGGTTCTTAAATAAATAAATAAATTCATTAATAATAATAATAATAATAATAATAATAATTAATTCAGTCCTCAGGCTTTCATGCACAAGTCGGGGAATATCTCTTTTTTTCGTCAAGCTGTTCATTGGCAATAAAAAAAAATAAATAAATAAAAAGCAATTAATACATGAAAATTCTTACATAGCCCCTTTAAAATAGAAAAGTTATTTTAAATTGTATCAATATTACAGTTTTTACAGTATTTTTGATCAAATGCAACTTTGGTTGGGATGAGACTTATTTCAATTAAAAAAATAAATAAATTACTGACCCCAAACTTTTGAACTGTAGTGTATATAGCCAGTATTATGGGCTGTATGCCTGACTGTATTGTCTTTTTGGCTAATGTGACCAGACAAACAATTTCATTTTGGATCGTTTGTTGGTTTTGACACAAATCAGTTATTCTAAAACATTGAAGTTACATTAAATCACAGGTATTTATTCAGTATTGGAAAACATTTAACAGTTTAACATTTAAAATTGATTGTGAAATGAACACGGACTCTGTACACTGTAGGTAATTGTTATTGTTATTTTGATGTAAATGTCTTCAGCTTCGACCACTTTACTGTAGTCTATGTTTTCATTCTAAAAGCATCTGTCCATGTCAATGCCTTGGATTGAATAATTGACATATCCATTTTATTTTTACCAAAGTCATGATTTGTAGCAGTGAAACTTAATGCAAAATTTTTCAACATACACTGAGCTTTAATTTTCTTTGTAGTAAAGTCTTTAAAACTGTTGGTTCGGTTAGGTTCTTGTCCATGTGCTTCCTTTCTCCAGCATTTCCTGCTGTGAAACACATTTATTAATGTGATTTTGTTGATTATGTTTTGTCTGACGTAGAAATGGACCACAAAGCCACCAAAAAGCATAATGCAAAATGTACATCATATACGTTCCTGTTGTCTGTGGGCTTATGGGTTTGATAGTGTAACTGCCAAAATACGTTTGGTGTCGCAGCAAATTCAGATATTGTGATCGTGATGATCTAAAATTTATGGTGTTTTACAAAGATGCTCATTTTTGAAATATGTATTTTTGCTGTTTTTCCATTTTATTGTCCAGTTGTTGCAGCACAAGCTGCTTTAAATTGCAAACAGTAAACAGATTTAAAGGGAACTTTCACAGGCTGTTTTCCTACTTGTGTACAACCAAATGCTGCCGCCAAGGGGCGCTGTTTACACAGATTTAGGTAGCCTGTTTGCATTGATGGTCATTTCTGAGGAGAGAAAAAAATGATTATGGGATGTATAGAAGAGCTTTCCTGTCTCTGTACTCTGTACTAGTCTTCAATGTGCACTAGATGTTTAATGTTTAGGCATTACATGAAGACAGATTTAAAAATGAGACCTGAATGGCTTATCAAAAATGCAATTTTTTTTTAGTTACCTAGCTGGGCTAGAGTTTTTCTCGCATTTAATTTATTTAAATTGGATTATTAATAAACTATAATGCTTAAAAGCACCAAAATAGTCATATTTATAGTTAGTTGTAATGCTACGTACGTATTTTGTAAGTGCTAAGCCATATGCTTCACCACACAGTATGACACTGAACCCTGTTGATGTGTCCAGTACTTTTTTTAAGATTTGAAATAAGAGGACACAATATACATGGAAAGGTCATATTTTCCAGGATTGTGTGGTTATATTAGTCCATTATGTTGATACAAACGCTTTGAGTTGGAGTGTCTTGCATGAGTGTTTTAGTCTCAGATGAGTTGAATCAACTCTGTCTGTGTGATGTCAGAAAGTGTGCTTCTTTTATTAACTGGTCTTGTTAGCAGCTGTTTTCCCATTTGTTTTGTGATTCAAAATATGTTTGAGGTGGTTATTAAAAAAAATATAAGGGCTTAAAGTTTTAAATAAATACATATCTTATTGAACAAGAGTAATATAATTTAAATTGTCACAAATGGAATAAAACCTCTAAATTCACAAAATGTGTATGTAATATGTGTATTTATTCTTATGTGTTTTTGTAGAAAACAATATTTTCAGTTTATATTATGTTCAGTGTTGGCTACAATGTTTTATCCGTCTATATATTCCATCAGTATTATCCAATGTGTGCAAGTTTTAATTTATAAAAATAGTTTTTATAAAAAGACAGACCTGTTCGAAGCCCATAGATTTATTGATTTTAATTAGCCCTTTGATTTTAATGTTTGAATTAGTTTTAAGTAAAATGACAATTATGTAAAAATGCGAGGAAAAGCAAAAATGGAGTAAAATTCATGTTTCATATTTTCTGAATAGTGTAATTATTGTCGTATTGTGATTAAATATTCAAAAATAATCTTGATAACCCCAAGCTCTCCGTATACTACATAAAATTATATATATATATATAATATATATATATATACATACACACACACACACACACACACCAGTCAGGCATAACATTATGACCACCTTCCTAATATTGTGTTGGTCCCCTTTTTGCTGCCAAAACAGCCCTGAAGCCCTGAACCTTTGAGGCATGGACTCCACTAGACCCCTGAAGGTGTGCTGTGGTATCTGGCACCAAGATGTTAGCAGCAGATCCTTTAAGTCCTGTAAGTTGCGAGGTGGAGCCTCCATGGATTGAACTTGTTTGTTCAGCACATCCCACAGATGCTCAATTGGATTGAGATCTGGGGAATTTGGAGGCCAAGTCAACACCTCAAACTCGTTGTTGTGCTCCTCAAGCCATTCCTGAACCATTTTTGCTTTGCAGGGTGCATTATCCTGCTGAAAGAGGCCACATCCACCAGGGAATACCGTTTCCATGAAAGGGTGTACATGGTCTGCAACAATGCTTAGGTAGGTGGTACGTGTCAAAGTAACATCCACATGGATGGCAGGACCCAAGGTTTCCCAGAAGAACATTGTCCAAAGCATCACACTGCCTCCGCCGGCTTGCCTTCTTCCCATAGTGCATCCTGGTGCAATGTGTTCCCCAGGTAAGCGACGCACACGCACCAGGCCATTCATGTTATGTAAAGAAAACGTAATTCTTCAGACCAGGCCACCTTCTTCCATTGCTCAGTAGTCCAGTTCTGATGCTCACGTGCCCACTGCTGGCACTTTCGGCGGTGGACAGGGGTCAGCGGTTTGGTCTGCGGTTATGCAGCTCCATACGGAACAAACTGTGATGCACTGTGTATTCTGACACCTTTCTATCAGAACCAGCATTAACTTCTTGAGCAATTTGAGCTACAGTAGCTCGTCTGTTGGATCGGACCACACGGGCCAGCCTTCTTTCCCCACGTGCATCAGTGAGCCTCGGCTGCCCATGACCCTGTCGCCGGTTCACCACTGTTCCTTCCTTGGAGCACTTTTGATAGATACTGACCACTGCAGACCGGGAACACCCCACAAGAGCTGCAGTTTTGGAGATGCTCTGACCCAGTCGTCTAGCCATCACAATTTGGTCCTTGTCAAACTCGCTCAAATCCTTACGCCTGCCCATTTTTCCTGCTTCTAACACATCAACTTTGAGGACAAAATGTTCACTTGCTGCCTAATATATCCCACCCACTAACAGATAATCAGTGTTATTCACTTCACCTGTCAGTGGTCATAATGTTATGCCTGATCGGTGTATATATTAAGCTTACGGATATTTTAAATATTATTGTGGGATTCAATATATAATCAAAGGATTTTAGTTAACATCTAAGATTTGAATAAAGCACAAACTGCTTAGTAAAGAGCTCCAACATGCAATGAACGGAAATGAGTGCAGAAAGGCCTAAAGTGGGAGGTGTTGAAGAGTCAATGGCGGGAAATACGGGATTTCTGCACGGGACCCACATCTCCTATTGTCTCCCTTAAATTTTGACCAGGCTGCCCTGGCGAGCAGTGATGGGACTTTTTCTTTTCTTCTCCACCTCAGTCCCGGGGCCCTTCCCTCCTGTCTCGCCCAGCATTCCACTGGGCCACCAGAGAAGCTGCTTTAGAGACGGGGCCGCTCGCTCTTGGGTGGCCTCTTGTGCAGGGGGCTGCAAAGGGGAGGAGACGATGTCTTATTAATTGACTGGGTGTCTTGGAAGGAGTGTAGGAATTTGGCTGCTGGAGAAAAAGGAGAGGAAGGACTGCCTCACAGCTTAGCCTGGACCTCCTACTCAATCATAAATGTCAACTAGATATTTACATTTTCTGAGAAAAAAATGGAAGCAGAGCTTGGAAGTGCAGAAGTCAATGCCACAATACTATAGTGCCGTCGATGGTTTCTAGGGTGTTGCTAAAGTGTTCTGAGTGGTTGTTAGATTGATGTTTTGCAAAGGGTGTTTTGAGCGGATGCTTACAAGTCTCTATACCCATCCCCACCCCCACCCCCCACCCCAAAAAAAATGCTTTGTCAGGGGAAAATCACTTCAAAAAGGTGTTTCCCTTACCGAAAAGTACTGTGACAGTACCGTGATGGTATCAGATACTAATAAATCAATGACAAATAAGAGTGTCCACATTAAAGGGTTAAAACACATGCCAAGTTCTTAGAAATGTACTCTTTGTAAGTTTTAAACTTTGATGTAAAACATATGGATGGATGAAAATCAAATACACAATTTAAAGGTTTCTTGTATCTTTCTGCATGTTGATTGCAACATTTCTAAATATTTGGCTGACAACTGTTGTCATAATATGGTCATAATATTTTAACAAAACTGCTTCACTGTATGTTTTTTTTTTTTTATATATAATTATGAAAGATAATACCAAACTACTCAACTACTTCTTTTCATGAATTTCATTCTTTTAATCTTTTAATGAAACTGTTTTTCTTCATTATGATATCTGTTTATACACTGTCGTTCAAAAGTTTGGGGTCAGTAAGGTTTAAACTGATCAAAAGTGACACTAAAGGCATTTATATTGTTACAAAAGATTTGCATTTCAAATAAATGCTGTTCTTTTATGGAAGAGATAAAGTCAGAATTGTGAGTTATAAAGTCAGAATTGCGTGAATAAAAACTCACAATTGCGAGAAAAAAGTCCAAATTGTGAGATACAAAGTCGCAATTACCTTTTTAATTTTTTTATTTAGTGGCGGAAACAAGCTTCCATAGTTCTTTTGAGCTTTTTGTTCATCAAAGAATCCTGAAACAAATTTCCACTAGAATATTAAGAAGCACAACTGTTTTCAACATTGATAATAATAAGAAATAATAATAAGTTTAAACTTGTAATAATAATAAGTTTAAACTTGTAATAATAATAAGTTTTAACTTATAATAATAATCAGTTTTATCCCCATAACCCCTCAAATGAATTAAATGAATTTCATTTGTAAATGTGTTTTTGAACAAAGTAGTAGATCCAGACCAGTAAACTATTTCCATGAATAATCTACTGTGTACTATACACTGTGCATCAAAAAACACCCTTTTATGGTATTTTTTGTATTGTTCAAATCCCTAACCCTTTAGTGATGCTTGCTTTACGGTAGTTTTTGTTTCCCACATGCACAGATTTTGACTATCAACCTTAAAAAAATGAGACAACTGCTGTCATAAACCTGCCTTGTGTGGCAAGTGGAATGTGAAAAGAAGCAGCAGAGGTTTCGGTGGGAAAGGCCCGTTCAGGTTGGAGTGCTCCTGGAGGCTCTGAATGGGCCTGCTGTGGCTGAGTGTGTCAGTGGGATGTGATTGAGTGGGATGTTCTCAGGGTACGGCAGGAGGGACAGACAAGGGGGAGGTGTGTAGAAGTGTAGTAGCTACCAATGTGGTCTCCCCCCTCCCCAACCTTCACCATCAGTGTCCAGAGCCGTAATCCCGTTACATGTGTCCCCATTAGCTCCGACGGGAGCCTCTATTGTCTCCTTGTGAGTCGGTCGGAGTCACCGTCCAGGCCTTGCCATGTTTGCTCTAGCTTCCCACAGCCAGCTGTCCCCATGGCAATCCCACACACACAAACGTGGGTCGCAGGGTGAGGAGTGAGGTGAAACGGCGCTCAGCAAGAGTTTAAGCTCATACACTGTAAAAAAGAATTGTTGATTTAACTTAAAAAGTAAATTATTTTGCTACATATAAAGGTATTTTTAAGTGTCAAAAGGTCATTCGGTTTAACCGTCTGAAGGCCAATACAGCCATTTCATTTGTGATTAAAATGTCTTAAAATGTAATAAATGTATATATTTTTATTCTGGCATGATTTTATAAAATCATATATCAACATAGTGCAAAATGGTATTAGATTATGTGTAGAAGTCGTTGCTTTGTTATGAGAAAGAATGTCCGGAAAAATTAATTTCATTGATGTCATTCGGAGTAAGCAATATAAAGGGACCATTTTGGATTAAGTCATGTGGTCAATATCATGTGACAGGATGTCAGACACCTGCAAAGGACCACATGATCATGTAGCAAAGTAACTAACTCTCTCTTAACTATTTGAAAAATTCATGTTTTCACTTGATCATATGCATGTCCTGAAACTTCAGGTCATTCGGTACAACCGCTATAAAACATGGAAAATGTAATATTTTAAAAACTTGTACTAAATATAAAATGTTTGATTGTCCTTTTTCTAGTTAGCTAGATATCAGCCTGTTAGCATTGTTTGAAAATATCGTCATTCGGTATAACCAAAAGTGTCAAAACCGAAATTTTGGTTAAACCAAATGACTTTTTTTGTGACAAATTTTGTCTATCTTGTAAAAAATGACAAAAGCACTGTTAATTGATTATAAAAACCACATAATCTCATTGTTAACACTTAATAAAACTTAATAAAACTTTTTTTTTTACACTTTTAAAACTTTATTTGTCAATGACCCATATATGTAAATGTTATAGCATGGTACTGCACAGTAGTTTCACATGGATATTGCTAATGAAGAAAATGAAGTTTGTAGATGTTTTGAGTCTGTCTCCTCTGTCCAGCGTACAGATCCATCATGTGATTGATGGAAAGCTGGACAGACAGAGTTGACCCAGGCCTGATCACCACAACCCCCATGTGCTTCCTGTGACTTCAGCACAAAGCCTGCACTCATGCACACAAACACCGCAACAGCTCAGTCTGACATCACTTTCCTTTTCCTTACTATAGATAAATATCAACAAAATGTTTAATCAGATTTAGCCAGTGCTCTTTGTGTGCATTTGTTGCATGTTACAGTATCAGCAAGGACAGCAGTGTAAATCTTTTGCTCCTTCACCTTCTCTTTATGTCTCTCTGCATGTGGATTTGAGCGTCTACCCAATTAGAATATATTAGCTGTGTAATTTGAGGTCAACAATTTCACTGATCCATGCCATGCATTTGAATGAAAGTCATTTGTGTGGATTTGGGTGTTGTTTTAAGGAATCTGGCCCTCTGGAGTACATGACAGCCAATTCTAAAAATATTATTATAGATTATTACAGATGGCTTGTGATAACAGTATTTACTACAAAGTTTATGCAACAAATTTGACAATTTGAGAGCCTTAAAGGGATAGTCCACCCCAAAAATGAAAATTCTGTTTTCATTTACTCATTTTCATGCTGTTCCAAACCTGCAAGACCTTCTTTTTCTGCAGAACACAAAAATATTTTGAGAAGCAGTTTCGTTTCCCATTGACTTCTATTGTATGTTAATGGGAATCGAAACTGGTTACCAACATTCTTCAAAATATCTTCTTTTATGTTTCACAGAAGAAAGAAAGTCATACAAGTTTGGAACGACATGAGGGTGAGTAAATAATGAGAGGATTTTCATTTTTAGGTGAACTATCCCTTTAAAGGCACAATATGTAATTTTCACCGCTAGAGGTCGCTTATTCAAAATAAAGGTGTAGCTTGATGACGCCTTGATTTCGTGGAATCATGGGAGGTGTTGTCTTCACGTCTACAGCCAGTGGAAAAGAATCCCATGGGACCCGGGCAGAAATCATATTCATGGTGGGCTAATGTATTAAAGGTTTAGTTCACCCAAAAATGAAAATAATGTAATTTATTACTCACCCTCATGTCGTTCCACACCCGTAAGACCTTCGTTCATCTTCGGAACACAAATTAAGATTTTTTGAATAAATCCGACGGCTCAGTGAGGCCTGCATTCACAGCAATGACATTTCCTCTCTCAAGATCCATAAAGGTATTAAAAACATATTTAAATCAGTTCATGTGAGTTCAGTAGTTCTACCTCAATATTATAAAGCGATGAGAATACTTTTTGTGCACCAAAATAACAACTTTTCAACAATATAGTGATTTCAAAACACTATATTGTTGAATCGAATCAAATCGAATCAGTGATTCGGATCTCCTATCAAATGTCTTAACTGCTGAAATCACGTGACTTTGGTGCTCCGAATCACTGATTCGATTCGTAAAGCTCCGAAGCAGTGTTTTGAAATCACTATATTGTTGAAAAGTCGTTATTTTGGCGCACAAAAAGTATTCTTGGCGCTTTATAATATTAAGGTAGAACCACTAAACTCACATGAACTGTTTTAAATATGTTTTTAGTACCTTTATGGATCTTGAGAGAGGAAGTACCATTGCTGTGAATGGAGGCCTCACTGAGCCATCGGATTTAATCAAAATATCTTAATTTGTGTTCTGAAGATGAACGAAGGTCTTACGGGTGTAGAATGACATGAGGGTGAGTAATAAATGACATTATTTTCATTTTTGGGTGAACTAACCCTTTAAAGATTTATTAACATTACTGTAGTATGAAGCAGGGTGGGGCTGAGAGCCTTTGGAGCGGAACGAGGCTGCTGGAGCGATTGCTAATGAGTGACGAGTGTGACACACGGCTCGAGAGCAGTGGAGCTTTTATTATGCCGCAGACGAGCGCTTCCGCTTCTTCCGGTCAAGCGTATGTGTGGTAAAGCAGCACTGTTTATAATATTAGATACATTTGTGTGTTGAAAGTTATAATGTTACTCTGTGCGTTGGCTCGGCGGCTGCTAGATCGATATTAGGCATGGTACAAACATGGTAGTCGCGGTAAATCAAAAAAACGAAATTCAAACGATAATACTTACTATGTTGAGCGTTTTAACAATGACTCGTTTTCTGTCGATGAATGTATCCAAACAGTTGCTCACCTGTCTAATAAAACACATAATATATTAAAGCGTCTTTGGTGTTTCCATGGTTTCTACAAAATAAAACCGGGAAGTGAGGGTAACACAGGTATGATGTCATTGATAGGCGATGCACGGACACGGTCCGTGTCCTGGTTAAAATTGCTTATTTCTTTGGATTTAAACATTCCTGGAAACATTTGGGAGAATGTAAGTACACAAGTCTACAAAATATATAACACTGTTCTAGTGGTTTTTGGCTATTTTAATCCAAAAATCTTACATGTTGTGCCTCTAAGTGTAATTAAGAAGAAAAGTTAATCAACATTGATTAGTTAGAGGGTTTGGGGCTCACCAAATTTCTCTGGAGTTTGTTTATTGTGTGTGTGTGTGTGTGTGTGTGTGTGTGTGTGTGTGTGTGTGTGTGTCTGTGCCCTCTGTGATCTGAAGTACTTTCCGGTTACCATGACAATAGCGCTCGCTGAGGGTTCGGAGAACAATCACCTGTGAGTCGCTGTGCTGGTCGCTGAGGTCTGTGCAGGCTTTGAGAACAATAGTGCCACTATACTATATGTATTTTTCGAAACGAACGAGCCTCGTACGACCACAGCCGCATAAAATCCGTGGAATTGTAGTGCATGACATTGTTTAAACAAGATTACACATCATCACATTTGTTTCGTATTTGCACAGCACTTTTCACAATTCACAAACACTTCCATAAAATCTTTACATCAGAAAACGCTACACCTGCAAAGTCCCGTTCACCGTTTGTTTCTGTTCAGTCCTCTTTTGCGTCACGTAATAAATGCCGTGCATTTCTTGCAAATGACCAATTACTCTCTTGAACAGTCACCCTTCACTTTGACAAAACTGGACGGCGCTCGACGCCTGTCTGCGGGGCTCGTTGAGACCCAGTCTCTGGCCCCTAAATGCTGGGCTGAGGGTCTCTCTCTTCTGACCTCATTTGCAATGCTAATGGTCAGGAGACAGCTGCCATCTTACATGGAACATGGCCTCTCAGAATTTCCCAAAGGGGGAAAGAGGAATAAAAAAACAAAGGCAGCCGATAAATGGGTTTGCCTATTATTCCCCAGGCCTTGTGTGCACTGGGTCCTTGAGAACATGAATTTGAATGACAGTCAGCGAGAGAGACAGAGAACGGCGCAGTAAAATAGCAAAGATGTCAGTATGAATATATAATATCGAAAAAACAAAACCCCGAAAAGTATGATTTTTAAAAGCGTGCGAGTTGAGCTCATCAGCAGAATGCTGTTTTAACAATAGCAAATAGAGAGCGCTCTTAATTTAGCCCTCATTCTCTCAGTCACTCAGCCCCGCTCCCATGCAGACTATAAGTGTCTCTGTGAGTGATTGCGCGCGCTCTCGCCGAGTGGAGAACACTCGTGGATATTGTAGCGAATATGACGCATATGTGCATATCTGTCAGAATGGCTTTGTGATATCAGCGGTGGAAATATCTCCATTTAGAATTAGAGACTGCCACGATACTCCAGCTGAAGGTTAATGGCTCAATGCACTTCAGGCTGCTTTTGCTAAAACTCTTTTTCTTTGGCTTTAAGGGATGTCCAGTCACAGTGTTTGGCATACATAACCTCTTACAATTAATAAAATAGTGATTTGTTAAGTCTTTGTCTGCTGATGTTGGCTATATGTTTGTTAAAGATGATTTATTGGCTATTACACTCTAAAAAAAAAATGCTTGGTTAAAAATAACCCAAGTTGGGTTAAAATTGGGACAAACCCAGCGATTGGGTTGTTTTGACCCAGTGGTTGGGTTAAATGTTTGCCCAACCTGCTGGGTAGTTTTATTTAACTCAGCTATTGTTTAAAAATTACTATATTGCTCGGTTAAAATGAACCCAAAACAGGTTGGAAATTAACACTTATTAATATGTTTAAAAAATGAGCATTTAGTAATAAGTTTAATAAACAATAATTAAGTAATAAACATTTATTAAATTGCTTATTAATAAATGTTCACCTTTTTATTATTACTGTTGCCTCTAGTAATTATGTGTCTGATTTTTAATTTCCAACCTATTTTCGGTTCATTTTAAGCCAGCCATATAGTCATTTTTAAACAATAGTTGAGTTAAATAAAACTACCCAGCATGTTGGGCAAACATTTAACCCAACCAAGACCAAGTCCTATCTGCTTGAATGGGAATATCCTGAAATTTTAAAAAATTGCTTGCCACACTATAACATTTAAAATCAGCAACAAAATCTGACATGAACTGCCCCATGTGTTGTTTCTTATGCTCAAATAGCATTAAAAAGCTTATATATTTCAGGCTGAACCAGCCAATGCACATGTGTAGTCCTAAGCAGGTGCCGCAGCATCTGGCTCTTTTATTTAGAAGGCAGGATTTTTCCGCCATATTGTGTGATGCACTTTCTCTTATTCATAAGTAATATAAGTGCACCATCTTTGTAAATTTAAAATCTTTGGTGTGAATCCAATGGATACTTTAATATCCCAAGAGGCCTCAGGAAAGGAGTGACGCAACTGATGCTGCAAAGATACATGACAATAACGAATGTAGCACGTCCGGATTACATTCATACTGCACACACATACTACTTTTTTTAGCAGTCGTGAAGTAAAAGAAGAGAGTTTGCGATTTCACAGCCTAAGTATTTTTTTCCCGATGTTTCACTGGCTTGTATGGTTTTCGAAATTTATTCTGACACCTATTGGTGTGGATGCAGTATTACGCAAAAGATTTTGGTTACTGATGCCTAATATCCTATTTACAGATATGTTTGTCACCTATGATAATTTTTAAAAAAAATCCACAAGACATGTGGTTATAGGGTGTTTACAGGAACAGGATGTTCAGTAACAAAAGAAATGTAAGGGAGATCTTAATTTTTGGCGGGCTTGGTAATGTCAACAAAAAAAGAGTAAAGAAAAGTCCTTTCAGAGGCAGAACAAGTTATTACTTCTTGATGAATCATTTTTTGACAAATTTATTTTTTGGACAATGCACACTGATGAATCATATATGGTAAGATCAGAAATATATTAAGAAAATAAATAGGGTTGATTCTGATTTAAAGGGGACCTATTATGCCCCTTTTACAAGATGTAATATAAGTCTCTGGTGTCCCCAGAATGTGTCTGTGAAGTTTCAGCAGATCATTTATTATAGCTTGTCAAATTTGCCCATATTTGGGTGTGAGCAAAAACATGCCATTTTTGTGTGTGTCCCTTTAAATGCAAATGAGCTGCTGCTCCTGGCCCCCTTTCCAGAAGAGGGCGGAGCTTAAACAGCTCATGCTTCAGTTGCTCAACAACAACAAAGCTGGAGAATCTCATGCAGCCAAAATGAGGATTGTCAGTAACGGTGTTCAGCCTTACATTGTTCAAACCGGAGTCGACACTGATGGAGAGACTCAGGAAGAAGTTACAACTTTTAGAATGAAACTGGACGTTTCTGAATGGTTAGTGGATAAATTTATGTAGTTGCTGTGGAGTTGATTCAACTCATCGACTAGCATGTGCCGTCATGTTAATCTTTTGTGCAAATCCAGCGTTGAATTGACCCTCGTTTGTGAAGCAGTCCGGCGTAAAATGACGGCGTGACAACAACACTCTACTACAACAACTCTTCCTCTTCTCTAAAGCAGCCCAACATGGCCTCACCCCCTTTGTTGCGTGTTCTCAGGGGCGGGGTTTATGTAAATTTTGGGGTTTGTGATGTCACTAACCCAGGAGGAAGCTCGTTGTAGTCCCTACCAGTCGTTTGTTGTAGTCCTTAAACAGCGAATTCTTTAACAGAAAATATCTTCCTTTGCATTGAACTTTGAGCGTCGTAACTTTGCAGATGTTATTTATGCTCAAACAGCAACATTACACACTAACTAAAGTTAAAAAAGTGAAATCATAATCAACCACCCCTTTAATGTTACATATTGGCATCATATTGAATTTCTCAGATGAAGCTGATCCTGGCTCCGGCCCTGCGTGAGTGTGTGGAGATGTGGATGTATGCAGGGGCCATAGGAAGTAAGAGCCTCTCTTCACAACTCTTTCATTATTGTTACAATTACACTAGCTCTCTTCAGTGCCCGCACTCTTCCCTCTTTATAATGTTTGCTCAGGCTGCAATTGGGAAATGAGGTGGAAAACGATGTGTGTGTGGCTATAACAGTGGGAGTGAATGTGTGTGTCCCGGCCATTGATACCACAAGTTAAAGAGAAAGTCTGGAGATGCCAAGTGCAAAACACAAGAATGTTTCCTTTAAAGACTCGCATGCCCTTGTGGGGGTCCGTCTCTCTCTTGCTCACTCCCTTCCCACCCTGTGGGTGTCACAACCATAATCTAACCCCGGTACAGCACCTCCCAGATCATTATAGACTCTGATCTGGAGTCAGTGAAAGGGGGAATTAGTTTGGAACACAATCCCAGCAACCTTTGTGACCCCGGCACAAAGCCAGAGCCGTTGGGGGTCCCAGCGGCCTAAACCACTCCATATGTCCAGACAAAACTGTTACAATGGCCAACACAAAGGAAACACAGTGGGAGGGACAGACTTTCTGTGTGTGTGTCTCAGAGGAATTATTTAATGTTCTGCCCGTGTATTTGATCATTACTGCGGTTGCGCTCACCTCTGGGAGATTAATTGCTAGCATTATGAACATATACATAAACAAAGTTATAGTGACATCATGATGATGCCAGCATTGGATGGGTTATAAGCCCCTCCCTCTCTTTCCCTGAAGGTTTCCTGCTGTGTGGATGTTAAGTAGCTCTTTGTGTGTGTTAAGAGCAGGGATATCCTCCGTCCATCCACGTCTCCTGCGCACTACATGCTTCATACTGTGACTGTACAAGAGAAAGTGACACAGAGATGTGCTCGGGATGGTTGTATCACTTTCCAGTAGACGTGTCTAAGAGATTAGAAGGTAGTGTGGCACTTTTTTGGTCAGTCTGTATGTAAAAAGTATGCAAATATCTATTGTTTTCCCAATACACATTTCATTTACTATACATAGCCTACATTGTTGCAATATAAAGTAAACCATTTAGAAGGGGTGTAATGGTACACAAACATGACGGTTCTGTACGTACCTCCGTATTGAAGTCACAGTTTGGTACGGGTTCGGTACAGCAGGGGGAAAAAACTAAACATATTCTATTTTATTAAACAGTGGTTTATTGAACAAAATTGTGTCTCTCTCTTTAAATAAATGAAATTATAATTAACAATTTCTTAAGGATAAAGCAATCTATCTCAGCTAATGCTGTAAACTATATACAGAGAGCCTATTCATACACATTACTATAATATTAAAGGTTACAATTAACAAAAGAACCCAAACTATTAAATTCAGTTGCTATTTATTTTTAGATATAATAATCAACACTCAAACATAAAAAATAAAAACAACAACAACATGCAAATTGCACATAATACAGGTTTTGCATTAACTTCTAAATGTAATTATAAAATAATTTTTCTACTCCAATTCATTTTTTAAATATATTCATAATCATTTACACAGTTACTGTCATATCTTGTTTTCATGACAAATTTATTTAAACATATTAAATAAACTGACATTACTAACAGGTAAAGTAAATATAATGAATTTATAAGCTATTATATTTAGTGAAATTCTCCCTCTAGTGAACTAACATGCTGTGGACACTAAATGACTTGCAAGCATAGTTTATTAAAACAAGGCACAAACACATATTCCAGGCCTGGGAAAGGAATATAATCCACACAAGGGAATCAGGAACATAATCTAAACAGAGAAAGCAGCAGCGCAACAACTTAGATCACACATACAGGAACAACAACACAACTGAAACACAGGCGTATAAATACACAGGGATCACAAGGGCTAACCAGGGACAGGTAACTATGCTAACAAATGAGGGTAACTATAGAAACTAACAAGGTAGGCAATGAAAACAAAGGAAACTGGAACTAAACACATGAAGACAGAACACAGGAACAATGGGAACAAAACTAAACTTCAAAATAAGAGTTGATTAAACAGGCTGGGATCATGAAAGTATCATTATTTTGTCTACAATACAAAAATCATAGTACAGTGAAATATTCCTATACATTAATATTGGATATCGTTCAGTTTGAGTCTTTCTGTCATTGTTTAATATGGAATACTAGTATGCTCATTGAATACTATATACAATTAGCTGTGAAAAATTCCCCCGCCTTATTAATGTGTGGTCACATTTTATTATTCATTTCCTTGTTTTAGTTATCGTGCCCACTTATACTAATTTGTTCCCTCATTTAAGTTAAATCTATTACGCAGCCCCTAAAGGGACATGGTGATGGAAAATATTTCAATGCTTTTGCGTACTCTCACACAAGTTTTGAATTCTTTGCGTTCACTCGCAAAAAATTCAAAAGGTTTACAAGCAAATGCAAAAAAATTCTCAGGGCAACGCAAAACATTTGCGAGTGAATGCAAAAGCATTGAGTTATTATTTTCCCTCCTATTTCATATTGTTTTCCACCACCATGTCCCTTTAGGGGTTATGTACAATTTTATATAAAAATGTCTTAATTTAACACTTAGTAAAGAAGTAAAGAAAAAGGAAGGAAAGTAACTAAAACACAGAAAAAACAGTCATTTTTAAACACCACAACCAATTTTTAAACACCACAACACTAATATAATACAATAAACATGAACTAAATAACAGAAAATGTAACACAAAACACCATAATGTATGTTACTGATAACAATAATAAAGCATTATCATGTGATGTCACATGCAGAGATTTCTGGAAATGTCCTTTCATTGTTTTTCCTAGTAAATTATCCTTCCAAAAGCTATACATTTTAAAAAAAAAAAAAAATTATGTTACATATAATGCGATGTTAAACCATAACCTGCAGTTAACCATTTAATGTTACGCATCATGCTCACAGTCTTTTTCTGTAAAAATTAACATTATTTTTTACAGTGTATGCTATTTCAAACACAGTCGATTTTATTGTTTGTACTTTTTATGATGACAGTGGCCGTTACCATGTTACCACAGCTTATTAAAGCATCAGAAACATTAAAATCAATGGTCCAATGAATGAAAATAAGTTACCATGGTAATTCATTCTCTTAGCCATTGATTAGCTCCAACCGGAAACATGCATGGAAAATGGCTTCTCCACACAAGACCGTCCAAAGCTTTAGTTTCTAAATAGCACATCGACTTATACCCTTAATATTATATCTGCTTCATAATTAGGCCAATAGAGCAGTCCCTGTTTACCCTTTCCTCCTCCATCTCTCTCTCTCTCTCGCTTTCTCTCGTCTCTCCTCTTCAGCTCTTTCTTATTAGAAGGCCCCCAGCTGTGCGTCGGATAGGATCAGAGGCTGCCTCTATTAGCCTGGTCCATTTGTTGAGCGATTGAATCGCTCTCATCCCTCTTCTCTAGTATGGCCTCTAACCCTCTCTCTCTACCTTAGCCTGCCAGAAGGGCCTCTCAGTGCTCAAAACACAATGGAGCCTGATAGAGGCCGTCTCCCTGAGGCAAACCAAATGCAAGGTGACTGTGTGTGTGTGTGTGTGTGTGTGTGTGAAAGAGAGAGAAGGAGACAGATGAAACGTATGATTCCATGACTACTGTTTCATTTCAAGAAACCATGCAGAAGTGGGTTTCTAGGCAGTTCCTCAAAGTGTGGTTCGCTTATGATCCAGCAGGTGGCATACTTGCACAAGCACAGAGGCCAAACCGCCCCTCCCCCTGCCCTTTCTACCACTCTTTTTGAGTCCTACATGGGAACCACAAGTATCCTCATCTCCAACCTGTCTACTCTCCAGAAGTTGTACAGTTATCGTACATCTCTCTCTCTCTCTCTCTCTCTCTCTCTCACTCTCATGCAGTCTATCAATCTTTCTACTCCAATGCATGAAGTGGTGTTCAAAGGGAAGAGAAGCACATCTGTTTCTAAACTATGAAAGAAACAGGATTTACACGCTGACATTCCTGAATGTCATTTCCAGCACTGCACTGACAACGTCAGTTGTAAATTCTAACATCGGTGGGTGTGTTTGTGCTGCCGAGACGTTTTAGCCGTTGTCAATTACTGGAGGAGACTTCAAGATGGTTCAAAGACTCTCGGAGCTTCTCTTTACACTACAACCCCCCCATATTCACGTCCTCTCATATTCTGACCCGCACTCAAGAGAAACGTCTCTGCTTGAGGAGGAATGGCACTGAGGTGTTCTGCATGGTTGCATCTGAATGTCCCTTTTTTCCAGTTTTGAGGGGCTCACTTGACCGCCCCTTTCTGGCACACTGAGAGATGGAGGAGAGAGGTTAGAGAGCTGCTTGAAGCTGTCAGTCACACGCTCGCTGACTCCATTGGAGCCTATTGGGAGTCGACCCAACTGCTTCCTGAACTGCTCAACGCATGACCTTATAAAACATTGGTGGTTGCAACCCAAAAACGAAGCGCAGACCTGTACTCATATTGTCATGGACCGCATCATATAATATAATATGCAACTGACTGATATAATGGTGCATAGTTAGGATAACAAATTAAGTAGGAGGATCAGTGTTTAAAATTGAGGTGAAACACTTCCCATATCTTACATTGTTGACATCACATCACGGGCAATACTTCAAATCAAGCTCGATTTTGACAAGCTTAAAAGTAAAAGTTAGAAAAAGTGAGCAGATCGTGACATGGACAGGTTGCATGAAATTCTCATCCTAAGAAAACAAGTTGCAATGTAAAAAATATTAAACAGTTTGCCCCAGTCAATTGTTAATAATAAAAGTAATATTAATAATAATAATAATTATTATTATTATTATTATTATTATATAATGTGAATTAATAATTATTATTACTATTATTGATAATAATAATTAAAAAAATGTTTATTTTTAAGTGCATTTTTGTTTATTTTGTATGCTAAACAATGGACACTTTTCATTTCACAAATTCTGGGCTAGAAACAACCCAGGTGATTGGGTTGTTTTGACCCAGTGGATGGGCTAAATGTTTGACCCAACATTTTGTTGCTGGGTAGTTTTATTTAACTATTGTTTAAAAATTACTGTATTGCTTACTTAAAATGAACCCAAAATAGAAAATTAACATTTATTAATTTTTATTTAATAAATAAACATGTATGAATATGTTTAATGAATAATAATTAAATAATAAACATTTATTAAATTGATTATTAATAAATGTTCACCTTTTGATTATTATTGTTGCCTCTAAACTCTAAAAATGCTGGGTTAAAAACAACCCAAGTTGGGTTGAAAATGGACAAACCCAGCGATTGGGTTAAATGTTTGATCAACCTGCTTAACTCAACTATTGTTTAAAAATGACTGTATGTCTGGCTTAAAATAAACCCAAAATAGGTTGAAAATTAAAAATCAGACACATAATTACTAGAGGTAACAATGATAATCAAAAGGTGAACGTTTATTAATAAGCAATTTAATAAATGTTTATTGTTTAATTATTATTCATTAAACTTATTAATAAATGTTCATTTATTAAACATATTCATAAATGTTAATTTCCAACATACTTTGGGTTTATTTTAAGCGAGCAATACAGTAATTTTTCAACAATAGTTGGGTTAAATAAAACTACCCAGCAGGTTGGGCAAACACTTAACCCAACCGCTGGGTTAAAATAACCCAATTGCTGGGTTTTTCCATTTTCAACCCAACTTGGGTTGTTTTTAGCCCAGCATTTTTTAGAGTGTAGTAATTATGTGTCTGATTTCCAATTTCCAACCTATTTTGGGTTCATTTTAATCCAGCCATAGTCATTTTTAATCAATAGGTGAGTTAAATAAAACTACCCAGCAGGTTTACTCAAAAAAATGCTGGGTTGTTTCATCCCAAATTTGCGTCAAATATGGACAAACCCAACCATTGGGTTAAAAATGTAATTAAAAAAATTTAACTCAACGTTTAGGTTTGTCCATTTTTGACCCAAATTTGGGTTGAAACAACCCAGCATTTTTTAGAGTGTTGGTCAAACATTTAACCCAACCGCTGGGTTTGTCCATATTTAACCCAACTTGGGTAGTTTTTAACCCAGCATTTTTTAGAGTGCAGGGGTTCTCAGAGGTGAAAGTCTGCGTAGTTGCGTAAACTTCTATAGATGTGAATGGAAACTACAACAAATATATTTTTTGCGTTCTCAATTGCCAATATTTCTTGCTCCAATAGCAATAAAAAAAAAAACTTTACAAAAAGAGGAAAAATATATAGAGAGATTGATTACATTAGTCAAAAAGAGAAACTCCTTCAGTCATTGTATTAGAAGAACTAGTTTTTTTTTTTGTCATTTAATGCCAAGGTAATAAAAGCATAATGTTCTAAATGTACTTTTTTTTTTTTTACGATGTTAGTAAACATGAAAACGTGTCATCACAGTCTGCGTCATTTAGATATTCAGCCATTTTCATTGCCGTGCGCTTTTAGATTTAGACGGTTGTTTCATTTTTCCTCAAATCCGTCCTCGTTGTTCTTGGCTCGGCTGTGAATGAGGTCTCGTCCTCTGCGGTGCCCTTTGATCGTGGCCGTTTGTTCTGGCAGACTCCATCTCCATGGAGATGAAGGAAAAACTCAGGTTTCTGCAGAGCACAAAAATAAACCTACCTGGCCTTGCCTGAAATCTGTCCTTTAATTGATTCTATGTACCATGCAAATACTTCCTCACTAATGGATCCTATGTTTTGTGTATATTATGCTGTAAATCTGTCCATTCTCCATCTGATGCGGCCAGGTAACCTTCATGGCACAAAAAAAACAAAAAAAACAAGACAAAATTTTATAAATATAAATCTATAGAAACACTGACCTTGTTGAGCAATCCTCAAGGATTCTTTTTTGTCACTTGTCAAAGGCCTCGCTTGGTCTTGACCCACATAACCATTAGTTGTCCTTGTCCTTTGTTTGGGTAAAGGCTTTTATTTTTCCACCAGCCTTCATCGCACTGATGATAACAGACCTGGATTCAGAGGTAATTTACAGTTGATTGTGCTCCAGCCACAAGGTTCAAGAATTGAATGGTTTACATGTCTTATGTGTTTTTTTTTTCCTTCATTGTGCTGGTCCGTGTAGGCTGGTAATTTGTCTTCTTTTCACACCTCAGGTTCATCATCATGTGCTTTTTCATGAACGCTTGGAGAAAGAAAAGGCTGCATTCCTTCAAGTCCCCATAAGAGCCAGCAAAAACAAGGCTTCATTGAGTGTACGTGGATGTACAGTTTCGTCTAAGCTTAAGGATTCAAGTACCAATTAACCCTCTGAATCTACATTTTTATTGCCGGCACACTAGATGGAACGCCTGACACTTGTGGGAGGCCATATGTCATGTTATACGATGCAAAAGTTGTTTCACGATCATTCTTGGAGTTCAGAGGTGACGCTTCACCTTCTCCTTCGGTATTTCACTTCTCGCCGTCATTGACTCGGGCCACAGATGGTGTCAAAACCATCTCTGAAACTTTTAAATTGCACCTTCAACTGGCCTTTGCCAACTCCTCAGCTAATTCTGATTGTGATTTGGTGTGGCTGAGGGGCGGATGGATGTGGGTGTCGCCGACGGAAAAAGACAATACAATTAAATGATTAACGCGCAACAGGGCCACCGACAATTAAAACTATTATGGAAATTAAAATGACATTATGTCACAGCGGAGAGTTGATGATACCCGTGTCGTCTTTTTAAAAGCAATTTTCATAATTCCAATAATTGAAATCATAGCATATTCATTCATTTACCGGGTGAGGGGGGCTAAGAGCGGCCACTAATGAAACCCAATCATTAGCATCCAAACAAAGTAATTGGCTAGTCCTTTATCTTCAGAAATAGGTGACAAAGCACAATCACCCCCCTCCATCAGAATGCAAAAACAAGTAATTAAACCGCAGACAAAGATGAGCCCAGCTCGCTGTTCGTGCTCGGTGCACGTTTGAAAACAGCACTGATTGCCTTGATTAGAGACCTTACTGTATCCTCTGATTTTGTTTATGGTTATACTTTTAGGGATGGGGTGCAGCGGGGTTGGAAAGAGATGCGTTTGCGTGTGAGCGTGCGGGAAGGTGTGAGAGTTATGCTTATGCTTGACAGCTGAAGATGTATGTTGAATGCTCTTCCAATGTGTAAGGAACGAATCAATGTTATTGTATTACATTTATTACATCAATACTCGACTCTCATTGGTGAATCACGTCATCTAGCAATGCTGTATGTTTGGGTATTACTGTAAAACCTGTGTCATGAACAAATGAGTCAGTCGTTAGGCCTTTTAATAAGTACTCTGTGATCAGAAATCCTACTCATTCGATTCACAATATGCGTGTGTCTTAATTATTTGATTAATCTTTATTTAACCAGGCAAATAACATAAAAACAGCCTGGCAGGAGAGTTAAAAATCTCGTGAAAGACATACAAACATACATTGCTGTATAAATTCAATTAAAACATTTAAAGGCTGTGATAAAAACTAGTTTTTTGAATGCAGAGATTGAAATATATGCCAATTTTGTAGCACATTCCAATCATTTGGAGCAGCAAACCCAAAAGTGGAACAACCATAAGCAGTTATCTTTCTTGCGATAACCAAAAGAATATGAAACTAACTCTAGATTTAACTTTCTTCTGAAGATTGATTATACACGCTAAAAAATACTGGGTTGAAAATGGACAAACACAGCGACTGGGTTGTTTTAAATGTTTGACCAACATGCTGGGTAGTTTTAACTCAACGATTGTTTAAAAATTACTGTATTGCTTTCTTAAAATAAACCCAAACATGTTGGAAATTAACATAGATAACGATGTGATTACGGGCAGGTTGAGTTAAAGGACCTGTAAGCTCAATATTTTTGTGATGCATTTGTTTCAGGTTTCTCTGATGAATAGAAAGTTCAAAAGAACAGTATATATTCGAAATATAAATCTTTTGTATAAATTACTGTCCCCTTTGATGCATCCTTGCTGAATAAATGTATTTGAGTTAGCAATTCTGTAAGTAAATAACTCATTTGATTTGCAAGAACTCAAAATAAAAAAGTTAATTAACTAAATTTTTTATGTTAATTGCTATCAAAATGTATGAGTTAGCTAACTCAGTACTTCAAGTTAGGAGCAATTAACATGCATGAGCACTACAAACTCAAAACTTGATAGTCCTGCTTACTAACTGATTACCTCAAATATTTTGAGTTAGCCCAACTTATTCGGGTTTACAGTGCATTCAAACACTTGCACACAGTACTTTTTGGGCCGCCAATCTGTTCCTACTTACCAGCTAAAAGTTTGTCTGTCTCTCACAGAATGACTGACACATGTAAGAGGCTTGATGGGGCGTAGGGTTAAGGGGACAGGCGGAGAAGAAAGAGTAAGGGGGTTGAGAAAACACCTGAAGGAACATGCAGCCATGGATATCAGGAGTCTCGAGAGATTGAACTGCTCAAACTCGCCCTTTTACCTTCCACACTCTCCTGGCTTTCTTGAGCAGGGCATTTTTTTTCCTGCCCTGCACCCTGAGGCCCATTATCCAACCCTTCCAATGGAGAGAGTCAACAACATAATGCAAGAAGCCTGACAAAGCATCTCCCAACAACAGGACCCCCCTTTTCTCATTAACACCCTCCCTCACTCCTTCTCCTACATCCTCACCTTGAGCTTCCCTTTTCCCATCCACTTCAGTCCCATCCTCGTGTAACCTTGTGCTCATTCGAGAGCTTTTTTTTTCATCCTGTGAAGCTGTAGAGAGGTTTCTTGAGTCTCACTGGTGGGAGAAAGCACCTCGTCTCATGCTCCTTCCTTTCCATCAGCTCTTCTCTTCTTTTTTTTTTCGATAACCCGATGGCTTAAAATCAGGACTTTCTACTTTCTGTCCTGTTGCTTTCTTTACTTGTTCTTTGTGCCTACTTGCAGATGGGGAAAAATTCTTTGCGTGTCTTTTTCTCTTCAGGTTAGACAGGAGAATTGATTTTCATTTGTACACACTTGATCTGACCCTCTGGCAGGCATTGAGCATATATGTGTGTGTCTTGGTTGGTGCTGATGGTCCCATTACCAGTTTATTCTCCCCCACCTCACTAGACAGCGTTGTGGAATGACCCCGGCCACGGATAAATGCATTGGAAAGAAAGGAACAGAAATTCTTTTTCCACCCTCCAATGGACGAATGAGACTGAGGGCAGAGGGGAGAGAGAGAGAAAAGAGAGAGGGGTGCATGTACGGAGCGTACTAACATGGCTGAGGGGACGTTCACAGGCAGTGTTTTTGGGATTGAGCACCAAAAAATAGGCTTATTTAAACGTGCCTCCCTCTGATTTGTTAGCCAAATGTATTTTGAATGCAGCTTCCAAAACAGTGTATCTTGTATCTTCGGTAATTAGTTAAAGGATTAGTTCACTTCAGAATTAAAATTTTCTGATAATTTACTCACCCCCATGTCATCCAAGATGTTTGTGTCTTTCTTTCTTCAGTTGAAAAAAAAATTAAAGTTTTTGAGGAAAACATTCCAGGATTTTTCTTCTACTTCACAACAGGGGTTCAGTGGGTTGAAGGACCAAGTTAAGCTTCAAGGGGCTCTACATGATCCCAGATGAGGAATAAAGGTCTTATCTAGAGAAACGATCGATCATTTTCTAAAAAAATAAATAAAAATTATATACTTTTTAACCACAAATGCTTGTCTTTGCAAACGTGCAAAGACTAAGCCAAATGGCCTTTACAAAAAAAAGGTAAAACAATGATATCGGACGATTTTGAAGTCCGCGGTACTTCTGTCTATGTCACGCGTGACCGCACATCGCAGAGCAGTGCAAGACGAGCATTTGTGGTTAAAAAGTAAATAAATTGTATTTATTTTTAAAAAAATGACTGATCGTTTCGGTAGATAAGACCCGTGTAGAGCGCTTTGAAGCTGCACTGAAACTTCAACCCGTTGTACCCCAGTGAAATATGGGAAGAAATCCTGGAATGTTTTCCTCAAAAACCTTAATTTCTTTTCAACTGAAGAAAGAAAGACATAAACATCTTGGATGACATGGGGGTGAGTAAATTATCAGGGAATTTTAATTCTGAAGTGAACTAATCCTTTAAGTTAGTATGATTGTTTTTGGTAGTTTAGAAAAAAGTTTTTTTTTTTTTTTTAAATGCTATTGTAGAAATCACACATTTACGTGTCTAAATTTGGTCAATCCAGTCGAGTTCTGCAAATTCTTACATTATCAACCCACCCATGTGTCTCCAATTTACTAAATTCATAACTTTTCCCCATTGCTCCAGTCTTCAGTATCACATGATCCTTCAGAAATCATTCTAATAGGCTGATTTGGTGCTCAAGAAACAGTTTGTTTGTTTGTTTTGTTTGTTGTGCTGCTTAACAATTTTTGTGATACATTTTGTTCTTAGATGAATAGAAAGCTCAAAAAATCAACATGTATTTAAAATAGAAATCTTTTGTATCATTATAAATATCTTTACTGTCACTAGCTGCGTTTCCATACCCTTCAAATTGCGCAAATCGAAATTGCGAATAAAAAATACGCCCAGTGGAAACACGTCAATTTTTCAAAAACTCCCGTATATCACAAAAAAAGTTTTAACGCTCGCATGAGGTGGTTTTTCAGGCAATTCAAAAAAGGAATATTTTGCAAAACTGCAATGGAAGCAGTTTTTCCGCATTTACTGGTCACTTGGTGTATGTAAAAGTCGATCATTCTTTAAAAATGGCGTGGCATGTTTGGACAGAAGACGAGACGAGAAGAGTTCTTTATTAAACTCATAAAAGACAAAAGAATTATTGGAATACTGGATTCTAAACAACAAAGAAATGCCACAATTGATCAAGACCTCAAAGCAGATAGGAGGGAGAAACACCCAGAAACGCCTCATATGTGGCCGCTCCCAAGTATAAGGGGCTTTCCTTACCATTAATGTTTTGACTACACGCCTACGTCTCCTTCGATTAAAAATAATGGCTAGTGCAGTGGTTGCGATATACTTAAACCTACTAACATCCGTTACCATGATTTTTGGAATGACTTATCGCGAAAGGGAAAAAATAAGTTTAGGTTGCATAACATCAGTTAATGGAAATGTTTTTTCACTTACATATAATTAAATAGAGTAAAGGTTATGCGTATTTGCCGTACTGTCCGAGGGGAGGGATCCGAGCTCAGAATCTGGCCCAAACCCTACTCCCCCCATCCCAGGTTGGGATAGGAATATTTATAAGTGAGGAGATGGGGTGGTGGAGGGATGTTAGAAAACTGTCATAGAGCGGAGGTAAGTGTGCTGTATAAATACCTCCTGATGATAATTGAGTTAACTCAATAAGCTCCTCATGTGTTAATTGGGTTAATTATCTGAACGTGCTCCTCCCGAACTTTGTTAATAAAACATCATTTATCAACATTTACAAAATATCGCAAATGTTTTGCGCAAATCTGTAACGGAAACCTTTCTAGTTTTGATCAATTTAATGCACCCTTATTGAAAAGTAATTCTTATTTTTTCAAAGAACATTTTTTACTGACCACAAATTTGAATGTATATATTTATAAATATTTTCATCTCCTATAATACAATTTGTATTCATTCTAAATATATGTTAGAACGTATAACAATGTTTAATCTTATTTAAAAATACGAAATTGTTTAGAAAAAATGTATTTCCTTTGTCCCTGAAAGGAGTTACCATATTCCAAACTAAAAAGTACTAACATTTACTTTCTAAACAATAATTTATGCTGTCACTTCATCTACCATCATCACACTCCTCTCTGAATACTTTCTGAAAACCCATTATCATGAAACACCTGACATTGTGTGCTGGGAGAGACAACACGCCACCATAATGGAGAGAGACAAAGGGTCGTACGTTCCTCATACCTGAGTGAGTGAATGCTTTTTAATTGCTGGTGATTTTCACTTGTTGGTGTTTTGCACACCTGAAACAAACTCCGAAAAGTCACCAAAGAGCCGCACCGAGAGAAAACGAGACGAAAGAGAAAAGGGATGCTGAAAGAATGTGTTTGATTGCAGCTAGTGCTAGTTATGGTTTAGTTGGTAGTGTTAAGCAGTTGGTCCATTGTGTTCTTTGTGCATTTCTGAGTGTTGCAGCTATTGAAGTGCAAGAGAGAGGGGGAAATGCGTGCACTGACATTCTCTAATCAAATACAGCAATCAGGAACCTCAAACCAGCATTACACCATTTACAATCCCTTTTAATTTATAATCAAAAATTGAGCGGGAGAGGGAGTTGGGAGGGAGAGGGAGAAGAAGAGAATGACAGACACAGACAGGTCATTACATCTCTCTTTACTGGGCCGATGAGAGCAATGAAGAATTAATCAGTGGCCATTAGACTGTATTTACTCACCACTGTAGGGGTTGTGATCAGACCTACGCTTCCTCTAACCCTCTCGCTCTGTCACTGGATCTTTTTCTCTGTGCTGTGGTGTCTGTGATGGACATTTCAGATGTATACTTCTCCTTGACCTTTCTGATGGAGGTCAGATCAGAGGCAGAAGATTGTGTTGTGAATGTAATACAAGCATGTGCACAAAAATGATTCTGTGGTGAAGTAAATACCACAGAAAAAACAAATGTAATTTCTACCTGAATAGGTTAGTTCAGGCACAAATTTAAAAAACAAAGTAGATTTTATTACTATATTATAGTACTATAAATATACTATAGTATAGTACTATATCAGTACTCAATTTAAGCTTAAAGGCACAGTATGTAAGTTTTGCCGCTTGAGGTCGCTTATTCAAAACAATAACAAAGGCGTAAGCTACGTGAATGAGCGTGGAATCATGGGAGTTGTCGTATTCACCTCCACTGTCGATGGAAAGCAATCCGACCGGACTCGAGGCAGAAATCATGTTCATGAATGAGGTGCTAATGTATTAAAATTTTATTAACATTATTGTGGCATGAAGTAGGGTGGGGCCGAGAGCCTGGGATATTTTACGCAGATGTTTTTATTATGTTATGTTTGTTTTACGATTAAAGTTCCGTTTAACGTCCGCCTTTTTCTTCTTTGAATGATTAATAAGGTTCAGTATTGGCCAAAGCTGATCATGTGAGCATGTCGGCGTTCTGACGTAGAACCTGGAAGCGCTAGATGTAAACAACATATGAGAATGACACAGAAGAGAAGATATTGTTGAATAAAGTCGTTATTTTTGTTTTGTTTTTGCGCACAAAAAGGATTCTCGTCGCTGCATAAAATTAAGGTTGAACAACTGCAGTTACATCGACTGTTTTTACAATGTCTTTAGTACCTTTCTGGACCTTGAAAGTGGTGATTATATTGCTGTCTATGGATGAGTCATATACCTCTCGGATTTCATCAAAAATATCTGATGATCTCAAAATCTCTTATGATCTCTTTATTAACTTTTTGAAGTGTCAAAGTGGTAGTTGTGTAGCTGTCTATTGGAGGGACAGAAAACTCTCAGATTTCATCAAAAAGATCTTCATTTGTGTTCCGAAGATAACAAAAGCCTTACGGGTTCGGAACAACATGAGGGTGAGTAATTAATGACAGAATTTTCATTTTTGGGTGAACTAACCCTTTATTCACAAAGCTATACATCTCCATTCTAATGTGTTTGTTTATTACATATTTTGGCTAATATGACAATGCTGTAATTCTCTAAGCTCCTTTTAATACATTTTATGTTTAAATCCATTTAGACACTGTTAGGCCTGATTATCATGTTGTTAGCTTAGCGACATGTAGGCATGTGACGGTATCATTTTCATGTTGCAATTAATTGCTGAAGCTTTTATCACGGTATATGGTATTATCACGATATTTAAATAAGTTGCAAAAAAAAGTGTTGTCATGTACAGGTTTAAGAACTCTTTTTGTAATAACAAAAAGGACTCTGAATGTTTAAATACAATAATACAATACACAAAAAATATATAAAGTAAAATTTTCAAACAGATTAAAGTGCAAAAGAATTAGGCTATAAAGAACAACACTTTACAATAAGGTCTCATTATTTAATGCATTAACTAAGATTGAGCAATAGCTACATTTGTTACAAAAAGTATTATTTTTTGTTGATGTTAGTTAAGAAATACAACTGATCATTGTTAGTTTTAGGTCCATTAAATAAGTTCTTTTGATTTTATTAATGTTATTAAACAGTAAGTAATAATTAATGCTTTATAAGTATTTTTCATTGTCAGTTTGGTAATAATTAATTAACATGTTAACTAATGAAGCCGTATGTCTCAAAGTTTTACTGAACAATAACAAATAATCAGAACATTTCTAATCATTAGGGCATGTTGTAGTCCAGATTAAAATATAAAAATGGTTAAGTTTGAAAATAAATAGCCTATTAAGTTTTTAAGTATTTGGTGCTGTGATGAGCAACATTGAGATTGCAAAAAATGAATGGCTGTTTGAAGCGTTTAAAAACTTCACTAGCGCAGTTGCTTTGTTTGCGGGGTTTCCGGGGTAATCGCTGGACTTCTGCTGTTCCATTAGCGCCCTCTGCTGTCAGAGAGTGAACGTGCACTTTCATTCAGCGTGTCTCCTTCACACGTTCCGCCATGTGCTTCTCATGCACGTTGGGCTTGTTTACATCTGAGCGCGTGTCCCTTTGACGCAGAATACAGCGGTGTTGTGCATTTTATACGGTTGATGGGGAAAGTATTCTTAAATGCATTATAAAATTTTTAATAATTAGTAATAAATTATTATTTACGGTATTTTGAAGTGCCCACGATAACAATATCGTGCATATTCATTATCGTGATATATCGCATTACCGAATATTGGCACATGCTTAGCGACATGCTAACATCAAATCCATTGTAATCAACCTTCGAGTTTCCTGTACACAGCATGTGAAGCACGCTAAATGGTGTGTTCAAAACCAGCCACTCATGAGGTTCCATTTCACTTAAATGGCAGCTTGCTCATGCAGGCAGTACATATTAATGCAGCTCACTAGGTTTTGAAACCAAGCTACTGTATGTGCCAAATCCAGGGGATTACTTACAACATTTCTGTTTACATTTGAATGGGTTTAAAGCAGCGCCGTTTCTTTCCTTTTGTGTTGAGTGAGTGAGTGTGTATGTGTGTGCGTTGGTGTCAACACCATCAAGCATAGTGCAGGAAGCGAGACAGGTCGAATCTCTCTTAAATCACCTCCTTTAATCTCGGCTGTGGGCTCCTCTGACCTGTGTTAGCTCAGGCCAAACATAGAGTACATCTTCTCTCCACAAATCAACCCTCATTCCTGACGCTCTAGAGCTGGACAGGATACTGAACTCTGTGACTTCCTGTGGTTTGCGGATATACTTTCTAATCTCAACAGTGTTTAGAGGCTCAGATTTTATATAGGCTAAGGCAAATTTCTGATCTATGTGCAGGGGAGTTCAGGGGGTGAATCGCCACTTGAAAGGACTGTCACTGCTGGCCAACCCCATTATGGTACGAAACCTCTTTAAACTCCTGATAGCAGCACAAAAGACTCACTGCCACACTCTCTGTGGCCGATAGGAGCAAACAGTTAATGATGTTTGCTCAAGATTATCAGCCTCCCTCCAGAAAACTTGTCAGAGGTAAAAAGAAAAAGAAGGCAAGGCTTTGTTGTGTGGATGTTTGTAGGGTGTGACTGTGGCCAGGAGGAATGTCACCTTTAGGGTGAATTATTGGCCAGTTTTTTTTGTGGTAGTTTAGTTCACCAAGAGGTAATGCTGGAAGGTGATTGAAGACTGGATATATTTTTAAAAATCGTGTTTTATATTTGTAAAGTGCTACTTATTAAGGAGAATCCTCATGAGAAGTATCAAACAGTGAACCATGAAATAGAAATTGAGGGCCAAATTGTACATGAGTGTTTATTTGTTTCTGGACGAGAGCTAAAGAAAAGCTAGAATGCCGAGTTGCTCCGATCCTTCGTTGTCTTAGCAACCTGTAAGTATCTAAAGGAGGGATCGGTACGCTGGGTTGAATGGCACGCAAGGGTGAAAAACTCGGCAATTAAAAGCAATGGAAGTGACAATTAATATTGTGAGTGCGCAAATAGAGTGCCATGCCCTTTCGAGCATGCTCAACACTCACCCCATGCTCGACTTAGCACTTTTCTCTTATTAAAATCCTCCCTGAAGACCTCTCCACTCTTCCACTTGGTGAAATGGTGCTGCATGTTCTTTTCTCCGCTCGCCTACTGTAGGCAGACATGGCTGGTGTTCAAGAGGGAACTTATCTCAAGCATATAAGAAAGAGTTAATCGTTGCTAGAGTTAAAGCTTGTGATGACCTCTAACCTGAACCTTCCTTTGGGTCAAAAACATCTCAGCCTTTTACTGAAGGTAGAGCTTTCTGGTACTTTCTGTACCCTACATAAGGGGTAGTAGCTGATGTGTTAGCCGATCATTACTGCGAAAGAGGATAGCAATGCCCCACTTCTACAATGCATGGTCGACTAGTCAGCCGATGGACTCTAGGCACATTTAGCTCAAGAGCTACTGCAACTGTGCAATGTATGGAAATTTAAAAAAAAAAAAATCACGCACAAAATTAAATGTTATGATCTGCTTTCACGCTAAAAGTATTTAAAGCTTTTGTAACATATTATGAAAACATTGTTTTAATATAATATATAATATATTGGTGCATACAGTCAGACGACGAATACAGTCAGTCACAGCCGATCCACACTCCAATCCAGAAGGGGGCGCGTGCAGTAATGCAGTGCTCTTTGCTAACCGTCACAACAGGAAAAAGCACAGAACAAGAAGAACAGATGATCTATGCATAGATATGTTTGTGTAATCTCTCAACCAGTGTTTAAACTGTGGAAAAACATCAATAAAACAGCTTGAGAATAATATCTCAAATAGCATTACATTTACCTCAGGCAAGTCATTTAGTGTCTACAGCATGTTAGTTCACTGGAGAACTCTAGAATGGAGCATTTCACCAAATATATGCATATATTAGCTTATATATTAGCTTATATATATAAAGAGCTATTACCAAAGTTTGTTATGGGACAATACAATAACATATTGTGAAATACGTAGGCATAGGCACACATAACAGACAATTAGCAAAGTTGTGTAGTTTGTGTAGATTTTTAATATATATTCTTGTATTGATATTTTGAACAGCTGATTTACTGTGCTTTACCTATAATGACCAGCTGACTGTACACCAACCCCCACGGCTACTTGACAGTGGTTGTCTTGTCAACTAATGACTCGATTAGTAAGGACGGCTAGTTTGTGTAGATTGTTTCTTATATTTTTAGTATTGATTTTTTTTTTTGCAGTGGTGTTTCACTTAGCATCCTGATATCATGCTGTGCTCTTATGACCAGCAGATCATTATGATTGTTGACTAGTTGATTAGATTGTTGACTAGTTGACTTTATTACAACCAAATCAGTTAGTGAGGTTGAGTAGTTTGTAGTTTTGTTTTGTAGTTTGTTTTTAGTATTGCTATTTTAGCAATAGTGCTTGCTTTAATCAGAGTGCTGATAGGATGCTGTGCTTTAGCTGTTAAAGCCAATCCTGCTCATGGAGGATTTAGCTCTAACCTGCTCTTACGCATATGCCTGGAAGTTTTTAGTAATCAAAAGACCTTGATTAGCTGGTCCAGGTGTGTTTAATTAGGATTGGAGCTAAACTCTAAGGGGCCGTTTACAGGACACCATATTCAGAAAACAGAAAAAAAAAAAACTTTTAATGCATTTGGCCGTTCATTTACACGACAACAGCATTTTGGGGGCCTGAAAACACAGTGTTGTGCTGCTTAAGATACTGAATTCATTAACCAGCAAAGTGTAGATTTACTACACCACTATTACGACTAGCAGAGACGCTTTATTTACATGCGCCAAATTCTAACATTGCCAACTAATTCTATTTCTGACCTCGCCAACCCCTGGACTGGCATGTAGTACAGCGTTTACGAAGTTCCCGGGTTCGACTGACATCAGAGTTCAGCTTGTTTGGATGATATGAATGCTGTTTTCCAAACTCTGTCCAACTGTTTTCAAACACAAGACTTAATTGCAGGAGTTGGACAATGAAACTGAAACACTGGCCAATATAGTGTTAGAGGTTTCACGCCTATATATGCGTGTCCTGGTGGCTGATCTTCACAGATTTTACATTCCATCAGTAAGAGCAGAGTGTGAAGGTTGAATTAGCAGAGCAATAGCACAACTGTACATGAAATATTGCAATCCACACAACATAATGGGAGACATATCAGAGTTCAAAAGAGGACAAATTGTTGGTGCGCGTCTTGCTGGCTCATCTGTGACCAGGACAGCAAGTCATTGTGGTGTATCGAGAGCTATGGTATTCAGGGTAATGTCGACATACCTCCATGTAGGATGAACCACATCCAACAGGAGTAACTGTCGACGCAAGAGGAAGCTGTCTGAAAGGGATGTCCAGATATTAACCAAAATAGTATCCAAAAAACATAAAACCACAGCTGCCCAACACTGCAGAATTAAATGCACACCTCGACTCTCCTTCACCAAAACTGTTAGTCGGGAGCTCCACAGAGTCGATATTCATGGTCGGGCTGCTATAGCCAAACCTTTGGTCACTCGTACCAATGCCAAATGTTGGTGTCATTGGTGCCAGCAGTGCAAATCTTGGGCTGTGGACAATGTGAAACATGTATTGCTCTGATGAGTCCACCATCACTGTCTTTACAGTGTGGAGGAGCCCAAAGATGCTTAACACCCGGACTGAAGCACGGGGTGGATCAGTGATGGCATTCCCTACTATTCCCTACTGTGCTTGATGGACACGTCACTGCCAAGGACTGCCATGTGCACCTAATGCTTCAAACATTGTACCCTGAAGGGTGTGCCGTGTTTCAGCATGATTATACACCAATACACACAGCAAGACTTGTGACAGAATGGTTTGATGAACCATCAACGATGTTGATGAACCAGTCACCAGATCTAAATATTTTTGAGCCACTTTGAGGTGTATTGGAGGAGTGAGTCAGGAAACGTTTTCCTCCACCAGCATCAGTGACCTAGCCACTGTTCTGGAAGAGGAATGGCTCAAAGTCCCACTGGATTCAGAGTCTGTCCTTCCCAAGATGAACTGATGCTGTATTGGCCGCAAAAAGAGGCTGTACACCATACTAATAAATTATTGTGTCTAAAACCAGGCATTTCAGTTTCATTGTCCAACCCCTGTAGGGTCATCTTCAGGTGAACTTGCCTAATTATTCAGGGCTTCCTTAAGAACGATTAGTCAACTAGCTATTTCGACTGACTAGTCAATTTTGAAAATATGTCGTTTTGCACATCCCTATACCAAATAAATATAAAACGCTGATGAAATATTCAAGAGACATGAAACTGGCATAGCTACGGATGAAATGAGTAGTAAATAGTATTCAACCAGACCATTAAGCTCATGTATTCAATTACAATTTAAAACATACGATTCCACAGCCTCTATGTTACATGCTGCTGCATATAAGTGTTGAGATACATCAAATTTCTCAGCTCAGGCTTTTGATGTGTTAATTACTCTTGATGTACTTCTAGGTGTGGGCGTGTTTGTATATGAGTTTCAGGCACATAGATTCACGCCATTGAGAAGCTGGCAGGTGTCTGCCGCATAAAGCCGGCTGCAGACGGCATAGTGCACGGATCCTGAAGAACCACAGCTGATTCCTGCTGGAATGTATAATTTTCTCATTTTCCTCACAAGCAGTTGGCCCTTCGCAAATTAGCGCGGGGCTCTGACCCCGACGTTGCACGCGGAGGGAGCGAGGAGACGGCGTAATGCGCGAAATACGGGATTTCAATCAGACACGCTCTCTTTCACACCCATCAAATCATCTCTATATACATAATTCATACACCTGTGAAGGGATGTGCTCTATTTCCACACTTCTGCAACATGAGGAGTATGATTACAGATTAATCTGCGTGGTTTGCCGTCACTTCATAAGAAAATAGTCCTCTTCTTTTCTAGTTTCTTGGGATTCACTCGGCAGTTTTGGATCATGTGCACTTTCACTCATTTGGGCATTAGGCTCTATTTTAAGTCTTCCCTGATTTGTGTGGGACACATTTTAGCTTTTGTGCTCAAATGTCGAAAAGAGAGGAGGATATCAAGCTTTCAAAGTTTCAAAAAGACTGAAAATCACCATAGAAGTTTCTTTAAAGTAGTCCATATGACTCGTTTGTGCTATTCAGGTCATCTAAAGTCATAAAATAGCTTTGTGTGTGGAAAAGACCAAAATTTTAGTCATAAAGTCCACTTTTATAATACTTCTATGGTGGTTTTGCATCCTTTTTCGATGCTTGAAAGCTGCAGTCCACATTCATTTGCATGGTCATATGGGTGGTGAGGGTGAGTAAATGATAGCAGAATTATGGGTGTAGAAATGGTAGTAGCATACAGGCTACAGTGTTCACCAGCTCGCCTGTCACTTCAATAGTAGAAAGTTAATGAATAAGTAGATTAAGCAGTAGACATGCTCTAACTTAAACCCCTAAATCTCGCTTTTGTCTGTGCTGGTGTGGATTGGATGTATATTGGTTGGCTAATCTTGACATGATAATGCTAATCATGTCTTTTGTCGTACTAGTAGGCACCTCATGGACAGTCAGGCTTTTGTGCATTCAAATAACATTAACAATGCTGAAAGGCCAACTTACAAAGCTCATCGATTTGTAAAGGAAATGCATCTCAGAACAACATATACTCTGAAATACACATAGAGGAAGTTCCTTTTCAGAAAAAGGTAAAATACTTAAAGGGTTAATTGAAATTTCTGTCATTAATTACTCACCCTCATGTCGTTCTACACCTGTAAGACCTTCGTTCATCTTCAAAACACAAATTAAGATATTTTTCATAAAATCCGATGGCTCAGTGAGGCCTCCATTCAGCAAGATAATTAACACTTTCAATGCCCAGAAAGCTACTAAAGATGTATTTAAAACAGTTCATGTGACTACAGTGGTTCAACCTTAATGTTATGAAGCGACAAGAATACTTTTTGTGCACCAAAAAAACAAAATAATGACTTTATTCCACAATATCTAATGATGGGCGATTTCAAAACACTGCTTCATGAAGCTTCCAAGCTTTACGAATCTTTTGTGTCGAATCAGTGGTTCAGAGCGTGTATCAAACTGCCAAAGTCATGTGATTTCAGTAAACGAGGCTTTGTTACGTCATAAGTGTTTTGAAATTTCAATGGTTCGCGTGACTTTGGCAATTTGATACATGCTCTGAACCACTGATTCAAAACAAAAGACTTGTAAAGCTTCAAAGCTTCATGAAGCAGTGTTTTAAAATCACCCCATCAGTAGATATTGTTGAATAAAGTCATTATTTTGTTTTTTTGGTGCACAAAAAGTATTCTCATTGCTTCATAACATTAAGGTTGAACCACTGTAGTCACATGAACTGTTTTAAATATGTCTTTAGTAGCTTTCTTGGCATTGAAAGTGTTAATTATCTGTCAATGGAGGCCTCACTGAGCCATCAGATTTTATCAAAAATATCTTAATTTGTGTTCTGAAGATGAACGAAGGTCTTGCGGGTGTGGAACGACATGAGGGTGAGTAATTAATGACAGAATTTTCATTATTGGTGAACTAACCCTTTAAATGTGCAAATCTGTGTACATTTACACTAATTGCTAATAATTAAAATTAAACATGCACTCTAAAAAATGCTGCGTTAAAAATAACCCAAGTTGGGTTAAAAATGGACAAACCCAGCAAATGGGTTGTTTTGATCCAGCAGTTGTGTTAAATGTTTGCCCAACCTGCTGGGTAGTTTTATTTAACCCAACTATTATTTAAAAATGACTGTATTGCTTGTTTAAAGTGAACCCAAAATATGTTTGAAATTAACATTTATTAATATGTTTAATAAATAATAATTAAACAATAAACATTTATTAAATTGCTTATTAATAAATTTTCACCTTTTGATCATTTATTGTTGCCTCTAGTAATTATGTGTCTGACTTTTAATTTCCAACCTATTTTGGGTTCATTTTAAGCCAGACATATAGTAATTTTTAAACAATAGTTAGGTTAAATAAAACTGCCCAGCAACCCATTCGCTGGGATTGTCCATTTTCAACCCAACTTGTTTTTAACCCAGCATATCATAAATATTTTGTATTTGACACTCAACATGTGCAGTGACTGATTATTATTAACATCAAAATTTTCGATACATTGTATGTGTTTTTAGAAGAAAAATATGACTCGTCATATTTCTATTATACGTTTTTCACAATTTTTGCATTTTAAAAGGACCAGTGAATGTTTAAAAGCACAAATATCCAATGTAGTCTCTTGATTAATATCATTAAAGTGGTTAAATAATGATCAAAGCACCATTTCAAGTATAATATGTCACACAGCAGGGCATTTCGACTTTCTAAAAAACCTGTTTCTAAAACAGTAGACTTCCATGTGACCAAACAACCCTGCCTTTCTATTACCATCCTTGAGAACTGTAGTGTGTTACCTACTTGCTTTCATTTAGCCTGTTTTGTAAATACAAAGGAGCTTTTTAGAGTGAATCGCCATAAAAATGTCAAGCCATGAAAGAAGAATCCAACAAAACAAATCACCACGACCATGGCAGAGGTCAATGATTTGCTCGAGAAAACTGCATATTGAAATCTTTCAAACAGCCTCCTTAGGTGAAATTCATTCTGGCGGCTGTGTGTACGCCTGTGTTTGTTCAAACATGCATTTGCGTGCTTCCGTTGGAGAGTGCGGCCGAGTCTGTGGATGCCAGCGGCAGCCCTCCCGCTCTCAAAGCCGAGAAAGCAGCCATTCTCGGAGCAATCAGAGCCCTGCCTGCAGGATCCCAGCCAAACCTCTCATCCTTAGTCTACTCGAGAGCTGCTTTAATTAACCATCATACCACAGATGGGATCGATTTTAACCCCCCTGTTCTTTGGGTCGCTCTCATTCTTTCTCTCCTTCTCCACCAACCTTACATGCCTTTCTCAACCCCCTTCTCTAAAGTCTTTCACCTAGCTCTCCTCCTCTGCCTCTCATCTCGTGGCCCTTCTTCTCTATGCTCCCCTCTCTCTCTCTTTCTCTCTCTCTCATTCTCTTCTGTCTCCTGCACTCCACTCTCCTGTACACAAGTCACATAATTGAACTGGAATAGAGCCAGACTTGGCCCCCCTCCTCCTCCAGGCTGCCTGTTTCCCTGCATCCCTTGGCCTCACCTGCTCAATACCTTATTAGTGTCAGGATCTGTGGAGAGCCATTGCGGATTAACTAGAGAGATATGAGATTGATTTCTGCCCCTTGCAGATGAAATTGGGTTCGGTCCTCGTATCCGTAGGTGTGCGCTCGCATGTGTGTGCGTGACGCGTGCGCGCTCAGCGTACAAAAGAGAGCGTGATGTGTTTTTTTTTTTTTTCCCTGTGCTCAGGAGCATTTCTTTAGCAAGGAAAATGAAAGCCAGCTAATTAACTATCTAGAAGCCCACATGTGTCTCTGTGTCTCCATTCTAATTTCTTCTCCTCTGCAGCTCTTGCTTTTCCCTCCATCTTGCACAGAGACCCCCTCCGCCCCGTCCGCCTCTGAAATTCTAATCTCAACTCTAATCTGCAAGCAATCGCAAGCAGAAATGACCTGTTGTGGCACATGCTTGTCTCGGCCTTGGCGTAAATAGCGTGCTATTGATTATTCATGGGTCCTGTGTGTCTCCTGCGTGGCTCGCCATGTCAAGGAGTTTAACAGGAGTTGCCTATTGGAGGAGAGATTAAGGTCTCTTGTGGAAATGGGTGGCTGTGCGGTGTGGAGAGAGAAGGCGGGTTGGTAATGACAGGTCTGTATGTGTAAGGTAGTGCTGTTGGGGTGGTATCAGCTGGGCCGTCTCTCTGTGTGTAAATAGTAGGGGGTCAGAGCTCTTGCACAAAGAGCTTCGGCTGATCCCCAGATTCAACTCGGTGGTTGACACAATGAATGTTAATGGATAGTTTTTTATGCGCAGGGCACGTTCATCTGCTTGTCTTCATTTGTGTAATAGCTCCAGCGGTATTTCCTCACACTGTTTTCAATGCTCAATGTGTTGCACTGAATATATAAAATGCTCTATATAAGGCAAAGCTGTCTAGTCTATAATCTATGATTTTCATTCGACAAAATGTTCTAAAATGTGTCGTTTGAGTTGATACTTTTACATGGTCATACAGCATATGTGCAAATTACTAGTTGTACGCAGTGTTGTAGTACTTGAGTCTGGACAAGAGTCCAAAAACCATATTTTCTATGACTAGTCGAGACCGAGTACAAATCTCCTGGAAATATGGTCTTGATCTCTGACTCTCTGGACGAATTCGGTCTTGTCTGGACTCAAGTACTACAGCACTAACATCATTGAGATGAACATCTCTGTTGTTCACGCTGAAGGCCAGTTGACATAATGAACAGTAACTATAACTATAGAAGAGATGCACCGATCGACCAGCCAGGAATCGGAATCGGCTGATTTTCTGCATGATCAGCCCGGACCAGTAACCGGTCGGTCAGTCTCACGTCTTACCGATTCTGAGCTGGTCCATTTTGTTCCCAGTGGCACAGGCAATAATGTCAGCTGCGTCACTCTCTGCTCTTGACTGAATAACATTTGTAACTAATTGTAAGCATTAATCTGTATTTAATTTGTACAATCTAGTGTTATTTTACATTTATTTTATTGCATTTATTTGTGCTGTTGTTTGAAATGTGTTTATTTGTTCTTATATTATTACTGTCTTTTTACTTGTTTTTTTTATGAAAATAAAATTTAGCATTGAAGAAAAGTATATGCTGTCAGTTATAGTTCTTTGAAAGAAAATCATAATTGGCAAAAATCGGTATCGGCAGGTCACACTTACAAAAAAAAAAAAAACGGAAATCGGAATCGGCCAAGAAAATTGCAATCGCTGCATCTCTAAACTGTAGCTTTAAAAATTGCATCTATAACCAGGTTTAAAGTTTGGACACCGTGAGCCCGAAGACTGTAGTGTACATTGTAAGTTTTTGAGCCAATCAAAATCCATCTTACTTTAGAATAAACTGTTGGTGTGGACTCATTATAGTTGTCGTTATAGTTAACATTACAGGACACAATTTTCAACTAAAAATGTAAAACTTTTTATGCGCTTTGGCCGTTCATTTTACACAACAGCATTTTGGGGGCCGTTTTTTTTTTTTTTTTTGTATTGTTGTCATGTAAACGAACAGGGTTAGCAAACTTTTGTGCATAACCCTCCCCACACTTAAATGATGCTAAAATCATGTGGCTTGTTAAGGAGTGTTTTTTTAAAGGGTTAGTTCAACCAAAAATGAAAATTCTTAATTAAAAATGAAAAGTCATTAATTACTCACCCTCATGTTGTTCTACACCCCTAAGACCTTCATTCATCTTCAAAACACAAATTAAGATATTTTTCATAAAATCCGATGGCTCAGTGAGGCCTCCATTGACAGCAAGATAATTAACACTTTCAATGCCCAGAAAGCTACTAAAGACATATTTAAAACAGTTCGTGTGACTACAGTGGTTCAACCTTAATGTTATGAAGCGACAAGAATACTTTTTGTGTGCCAAAAATAACAAAATAATGACTTTATTCAACAATATCTAGTGATGGCCGATTTCAAAACACTGCTTCATGAAGCTTTATGAATCTTTTGTCTCGAATCAGTGGTTCGGAGCGTGTATAAAACTGCCAAAGTCACGCCCCCAGTGGTGAACCATTGAAACACTTGTGACATAACGAAGCCTCGTTTACTGAAATCACGTGACTTTGGCAGTTTGATACGTGCTCCGAACCACTGATTTAAAACAAAAGATTCGTAAAGCTTCAAAGCTTCATGAAGCAGTGTTTTGAAATCACCCATCATTTTTTTTGCCGCACAAAAAGTATTCTCGTCACTTCATAACATTAAGGTTGAACCACTGTAGTCACATGAACTGTTTTATATGTTTTTAGCACCTTTCTGGGCATCTGAAAGTGTTAATTATCTTGCTCTCAATGGAGGCCTCACTGAGCCATCAGATTTTATCAAAAATATCTTAATTTGTGTTCCGAAGATGAATGAAGGTCTTACGGGTGTGGAACGACATGAGGGGGAGTAATTAATGACAGAATTTTAGGTGCACTAACCCTTTAATTACTTTTCAAAGGCCAGAATTTTTGTGAAAAAATCTTACTTTGAAGCAGCCATATTGTAAGGGTCACCATATAGTGACTACCATAAGCTGTTCCAGAAATTATCCTGATTATTTTCTTATTCTTTATTATTACATTCGATGAGTGTTTTGGTTTGTATTCCGTCCCCAGTCTCTTTCATGTATGAGGAGAGTGTTCGCTCATAAGGACCAATGCTGTTGTCTAGGGGTTTTCTTCCACCTTCATTTTTTTTTTTTTTTGGTCATCCTAGCACTCTTAAGAACACTGCATTGCAATATGTGGTGGCAAGACTAGACTCTTTTGACTTGGGCTAGTAAACTATCATCTAGCAACCACCCAGCGCACCCTAGCAAGTTTTCATTTTTTGTTGAAAAAATGTAAACATTTGCTTTTCAACTAGAAGAGCTTGATAGAGGTGAAACATACAAATGTTATCAGTTTCCCTCAACAAAAGTTATTCACTTTATTGACTCTCTACAGAAAATGCACTTGACTGAACAAAATGAGAAAAGAAATGAGACATCTAGTGATATGGATAATGTCTTTCAGCAGGTGATCACATCACACTTTGGCATTTGTGTGCGTGTGTGTGTGTGTTTGAGGCAGTTTCTGACCTCGAAACACAGAGTCCAAGCTTATTGTGGTGTAATTTCCTCGTCCAAAAGCTGGAGTGTTTGTGTCAGAGCGAGGCCTCTGTGTGATTGCCTTTCCGTCACCAGTGTAAACCGAGGATAATGCTATGGCCACCTTCCCCGCTGCAAAAACGGGATCAACACAATCCAATTTCTCTCTCTGTGCAAAGATGGAATAATTTGAAAGAATGGAGTCGCCAAGCCCAGCGCCTGGGATCCAGGGGGGAAGATAAAGTGCTGTTAAAAAACAGCCATTATGAGAGGAATTGGGCGAGAGGTGTTTCAGGACAACAGAACCCCCAAGTCGACAATACAGATGGGAAGTGGCTTCCAAAACACCAAGTGAGAGAAAGCTATGGGTAAATTGAGGTGACTAACTAGCAATCTAGCCCAAAACAGAGCTCTGCTGAGACATGAGACATGCGGAAACATATTTTATGTGGATTACAGCTTAGATGCAGCAAGATGAGGTTTCCATGCCATGGGAGAAACTCGCAATGCATTGTTTTGCATTTTTTTTTGCAGATAGGTATCTAGGAGAATCTCACATCGAAGTTATGCTTTTCCTCGTGCAATTACTAAAAATATCCCGTTTTGTTTTGAAGCAGCTGGGCTCCAAAGCATCTCAAGTGCTTCGGAATCAGGTTTGTGTCTTCGCATGACAAAAACATCAACCAGTAGGGGGAAAAAAGTTTGAAAAGCTCTCGAAAAGTCACCAGTTCCAAGCTACGGTTGAGCCCCTAATTGCTTTCAGGTGTCTTCCTCTCACTGCACAGTGACTCTGCCACCAGAAGGAGGGCAGAAGTGATTTGTGTAGATGCTGGCGTTGCAGGAGGCCGGAGTGAAGCTGGGATGGGTTGGAGTAATCAGGATGGGGAACACACCCCCACCCCTCGCCTATGTGTGTCAGACGGGTCTACTCTGATGAATGGACCCTAGATTAGAGCTCACACAGGGCAGGCACAGGCCTCAGGTGTGCAACCTAATGCATCGATGTTCAAGAGTGTATTTGTGTTGGAGCGCGATATGCACTTTGAAAAGCTTGCTTCTTGTAAGGTGGAAAGACTCCTTGCTGCATGTTTTCGCAAGGTGACAATATGAGTTGCGTGACTCTCTCTCCGATTATATAGTTTCCTGCATGACTAAGACATTCTCTTGCAGGGAAAACTAAGTAAATAATTGCAATTCATGACATAAATCATCAAGTGTTTCATGTTTGACATGAAAACAACTAGTCCAAGCATTTGAGAGGATAATATACAAATGTCCACCCCCATGTAGTCCACCAGAGCAGCCGTTACATTGCATATTTATGATTTTCAACGACACGGATGCACTCCTGGCTGAACGTGAGAGAGTATGTGTAAGAATGGGATGCAGGGATCTAAGGCTGTCCAGCAGGGGGGGTTGGCAGTCAGCGGAGAGGGCCAATGGCTGAGGCTGTGTGGCTAAGTGTCTCATCAGCATCCTACTCATGTTCCAGGCCCACGCTCTAACTGCGCCCTGACTTGATTGTAATTGCCTGAATTCGGCTCCCGCTGCTCCATCCTGGCAATATAACTGCCACATTTTAACCCCAGCGAGCCTAGACACTGCCACACAGCCCTTTGGCTGTTTGGAAGGATGTTATATTTGACTCCACTTGGGCAGCATCTGTGCATATATGGTCAAAGGTTTCCAAATATACTGCTTTTCCTTTCAGTTTGAAGTGCGGTTGAGAAAGGGGACAAATGAGCTTTTATATCCCCCTCAATTATTTTGGTTTAAATATTTATCTTTAATTCTGTTCCAGTAGCTGGTAGAGCACAGTGAAGGTCATGGGTTTGGGATATTCACAAATATTCGGGTTAAATCTATACCTTGAAGACACTAATCGCTTTGGACGAAATCTTTGGTTATTTAAAAATTACGACTTTTGAATTGCAAATATAAAAACATCATTTTTATATTTTTCTGGTCAACTTTGCAGATACCTTCTGGTAAAAATTGCATCTCGTGCCATTAAAAAAAATACATAAAAAAATGACAACAAAGATCTGCTATTTTTTGCCACACCTTGTGAGATTTTCTGGAAGATGCATTGTGCATTTAATATTTGCCTATATCTGCCTCTATTCTATTGTATTCTATTCTATTGTATTCTATTCTATTCTATTCTATTCTATAAAAAATGCTGGGTTAAAAACAACCCGAGTTGGGTTGAAAATGGACCCAGCGATTGGGTTGTGTTAACCCAGTGGTTGGGTTAAATGTTTGTCCAATGTGCTGGATAGTTTTATTTAACTCAACTATTGTTTAAAAATGACTGTATTGCTTGCTTAAAATGAACCCAAAGTATGTTGGAAATTAACATTTGTTAATAGGTTTAATAAATAATAATTAAACATGGCTGGCTTAAAATGAACCCAAAAAAGGTTGGAAATTAAAAATCAGACACATAATTACTAGAGCCAACAATAATAATCAAAAGGTGAACATTTATTAATAAGCAATTTAATAAATGCTTTATATTATCTAATAAACTTATTAATAAATGTTCATGTATTAAACATATTAATAAATGTCAATTTACAACTTTGGATTCATTTTAAGCAAACAATACAGTAATTTTTAAACAATAGTTGAGTTAAATAAAACTACCCAGCAGGCTGGACAAACATTTAACCCAACCACTGGGTTAAAACAACCCAATCACTAGGTTTGTCCATTTTCAACCCAACTTGGGTTGTTTTTAACCCAGCATTATTTAGATTCTATTCTATTCTATTCTATTCTATTCTATTCTATTCTATTCTATTCTATTCTATTCTATTCTATTCTATTCTTTACCTACTTGTTGATTTTATTGATTTATTTTTATTAATTGCTAATTAATTAGTATTTGTCCCCCCCAAATCTATGTTCCTGTTGGAAATGTATGGCTGTGCATCTTATAATGAGATGCAAAAATAATAATAAAAAGTCTTGTCACCAATTAAATGCATAATAGTTAATGATTTATGAATTATAAATGTTCATTTAATAATTAACTTTTTTGTGCATCTTTGGGTTGAATCAGTTTAACTCTTATCTGTTAACTTTTCAAGAAACATCTTTCCTGCAGCGTACAAGTCAAACAAATGCTCATTACCAAGATATCGTTTAATGAAATGCCTTGAGGATTAACCTACATTCCATTAAAACTTGGAAAATCAAAAAGTACATCCAGACACCTCTTGAAGTAGATGCATTGTACCAGCGTGAGCGTGTGACTTCCTGCTGCATGGCAGGAAGCGTGCGGGCTCAGACCGGCAGGGTTAACTTCAGAACTCCCCTGCGGAGCTCCTCTCTCTGTGATAATAGTTGCTCGCGTAATGAAGAGCAGCCTGCTAACCAACAGGTGGTCCTTTTTAAAGAGCCTAGCCACTGCACTCAGGACGGAAAAAAAACTGCCATGCTAAAATGTGTCAGAATCTAATGTTCCACAGAATGAAAAACCTGTTTTCTTCCCTTTGTTCAGCGCTAGAGATTCAGCCTTGTTCGCCATTGTTCCCCGCACAAACGAGCAACAGTCTTTTTTGACACAGAGCCATGGGGGGAAGAAAGACTGAAGCTGACTAGTCACAGGAGAGTAGGGGTGGAAAAAAAGCTTTCTTTCCTTCTTTTTGGAGGGTTGAAGCCCATTAAGAGTTTGGGAGTTATGAATGGTTATGAGTCCATGTCTCTCCCTCGCACAATGTAGGAGAACTAAAGAAAAAAAAAGAAAAACCTAACTGGCTTTGCAAAAAGTCTTAATCACACACAGGCCGAACAGAGGAGATAGTAAAAGGTAGCGAAAGAGCGAGAAAGAGAGAAACCAGTAAACGAATCAGGACGGAAGTACCTTTTGCTTCAGACAGAATGGCTGGGTGAAGTGGAGTGGATGGGGGTGGGGAACGGAGTTAATCCTCTGCCGGGCCTCAAAACGTCCCCCTCTACCCTTATAAAATCATGAGAATATAGCCGTTGACTGCTCTAAAGACTTCTTTGGGTGCTGTGTATTTGGTATGTCTCTACTAAGATTTCGTTCGGCATTTATGGTGATTGAGGAGAAATGCATCGATGCTGTACCATTAAAGTGTAAGATTACTCAAATCTCCTACACTTTAAAAAAATAATGTGTTGGCTCAACAACAACAACAACAAAAAATTAACGGAAGTTTGCATCAATTTTTTTGAGTTATGACAACTTTGAGTGAATTTACGTTCAACCAACAAGCTACACTGAGTTAGAGGAACTTAATGATTTGTAGCATAAACAGCTTTTTAGTTAATAAAAAATCAAGTAGCTCCAACTACCTGATTTGTAGCCCTGAACCAAATAATCTTATCTATTTCAGTTCAAATCAACAGCTATCATATTTATCATTATTTAACATGTACATTCGGGTCAATGACGTGACGGGTCATTTTTTTGTCCAAAAGCCTTAATAATAATAAAAAACAAAGATATGACATCCAAAGTATGTAAGGCAGTACAACTAAATCTCTTTTATTGAATCCTAAAGGTTTTAATTATATTTTGCTACATATTGTTACATACAGTTTTTGAAGTGTCAAAAGGTCATTCGGTTTAAACGTCCAAAGGCCAATACAGCCATTTCATTTGTGATTAAAATATCTTAAAATATAATAAATGTATATATTTTTTATTCTGGCATGATTTTATTATATCATATATTAACATAGTGCAAAATAGTATTAAAATTATGTGTAGAAGTCGTTGCCTTTGTTATGAGAAAGAATGTCCGGAAAAATTAATTTCATTGATGTCATTCGGAGTAACTAATATAAAGGGACCATTTTGGATCAAGTCATGCGGTCAATATCATGTGACAGGATGTGACATCATTCAGACACCTGCAAAGGACCACATGGTTGTGAAGCAAAGTAACTAACTCTCGCTTAACTATTTGAAAAATTCATGTTTTCACTTGCTCATACGCATGTCCCGAAACATCAGGTCATTCGGTACAACCGCTATAAAATGTTGTAATATTTTTAAAACTTGTACTAAATATAAAATGTTTAATTGTCCTTTTGCTAGCTAGATATCAGCCTGTTAGCACTGTTTGAAAATATCGTCATTCGAATTTTGGTTAAACCGAATTACTTTTTTGGTGACAAATTTTGTCCAAATTGTAAGAAATTACAAAAGCAGTATTAATTGATTATAAAAACCACATAATCTCATTGTTAAAACTTAATAGAACTTCAAAATTAATTATATCTTCATTATGTTTTTTTTACACTTTTAAAAACCTTATTTGTCAATGACATAATAAACAAGTAAGATATTACTTATCACTGGCATTATTTTTTTAAAAAGCCAATTAACACAGAAATTTGAGTTTAAATTACATAAGATATTAAGTTGATGTAATGATCAACATTATTATGTCAACAGAATAATGTTTGCAACTTAAAATATTTAATTAAAACAATAAATTAGAATTTTTAACTTGTAATCATGCATTTATTTAAGTTGTGGTAACAGGTCCCCTGAATTACTTTTTAGAGTGTATAGTTAGAAAAAAAAAAAACAAGGAACTAATTTGTAGAACGAGTCAACAAAAGACAGCGACTGACAGTCACTGATGTAGACTATACTTCACCTGCCTGCATTCTCAGCTTAATGACCAGAGGGACAAACGGACACCGCTGAGCCATACTTCAGAACAAAGGCCTTAATTCACTTTTATAATCCATTTGTTATTGTCAGGCCAATTTGTTCTCTTAAGCTACATAAGGGTCCAAGCCTGAGACAAAAGCTGAGGGGTAACAATGGACAACTCCCCCCCGTTTGCTTTGTTACTGTTCAAGTACACACCTCCCAGGGTGCATTGCGGGCCTTTTTCGGGCTCAGAAAGCTGGAGCAAAAATTAAAGAGGTCTGGTAGAACACCTGGAGGAGTCAGCTTTTGCTTCCCACTTCACTGTTACAACAGATCGCAGCCCTCACACAGAGAATTCCAACAAGTCCCGTGTTTTGACAAGCCTTCACTCAGGCCGTTTTAATTACCTGTCATGACGGGATTGTGATTGTGGGTCTAAGCTGAGAGGAACAGGAGCCCAAGATACAGCTTGTGCAATAAAAGTACAGCAAGATCCAAACGTGTCTTCTGTTGGGCTAGATATTTTCAGAAAGAAGGCATCGAAGTGGTTTAAATAAATTGTCTTTCAATAAAAATCCGTGCACTCTCATCCAGTGCTAAAAGAGTCACCATGAAATAAAAATGGTCAATTCTTTTTTTTAATGAAATATTGCCATATTTATTATAAATTTATGTATGCACATAATTTTTTTATTTTTTTTTTTTATTCTTGTGCCCTTGTAATCTTTACTTAAATAACTTCCCCTCCCTCTTGCAGCAACATCTCTTCTCTTCTTTGTTGACGTGTTTACTGGCGTGAGGGAGGGGCAACCTGTCACTCACATGAGATCGACCAATAGCAAACCAATCAACCATCCAATCAATTCTCGATGGACAAAATCAAGTCCCGCCCTACATTTTTGGGTGAACTATCCCTTTCATTTTCTTATCAAACACTTTAAGGTAAAAAAATAAATAAATTTATAAACCACTTGATTGATTCATTTAGGCTAAAATCAAAGATAATTTAGTAAACTTTCTAAAAAATATATAATTACTGGCGTGAGGGCGGGGCAACCTGTCACTCACATGAGATCAACCAATAGCAAACCAATCAATCATCCAGTCAATTCTCAGTGGACAAAATCAAGTCCCGTCCTACACGTCTTCTTGTTCGAGAAGCCGTTTCACTCATATATACATCACAATGTAGGGAAGAAAAGACTTGCATTTTCATAATTTTCACCGTTGCACAAGACTTCCATTTTCATGCCGACTTTAAAGTCGAAAGTCATTATTTTTGCACAAAAAGGTATTTTCGTCGCTTCATAACATTAAGGTTGAATCACTGTAGTCACATGGACTATTTTAACGATGTCTTTAATTCCTTTCTGGACCTTAAAATTTATGACAACATTGCTGTGTACAGGGAGGTCAGAAACCTCTCGGATTTCATCAAAAATATCTTAATTTGTGTTCTGAAGAAGAACGAAGGTCTTACGGGTGTGGAACGACATGAGGGTGATCCCTTTAAAGGGATAATTCATCCAAAAATTAAAATTGTCATCATTTACTTTACTGTATGTCATTAAAAACCTGTATGCATTTCTTCTGCAGGACACACACAAACACACAAAAAAGATATTGTGAAGAATGGTGACCATTAATTCCACACAAAATGTATTCATTTTTTTAAATTAAAATATCTTTGATGTTTTGCAGATGCAGAATATAAGTCATAAAGAGTTGCAGCGATATTAAGGTGAGTAAATTAATTTTTGGGTGAATTATCCCTTTCTTTTTCTTATCAAACACTTCAAGGTAAAAAAAAAAAAAAATATATATATATATATATATTTCAAATATATAAACCACTTGATTAATTCATTTGGGCTAAAATCAAAGATGATTTAGTTTCTAAAAAATATAATTTATACTTTTAAATTCTAAACAAAAAATCTGTAATACGATGAAGTTGCATTGAGAGGCTAGAGATGAACGCTGTGACTCACAGCAGCTACTGCTGTCTGCTCTCTCTGCCTGCCGTTTGCAATCACATTCACACATTCTTTAAGCAGTCACCTCTACCCTCAATCACGTAATAATCATAGATCAGTTTTAACGTTAACATATTCATGGGCCCTTCGCTGGCATCGCTGCTTAAGGATTGTTCTTCAAATGTCTTGTACATTTAAAATAGAAAGAATCTTCATCATTTTTCAGAAAATAAATGTTTTAAAATTTGGGGTTAAAAGTGGCTGTAACTGTAAACGAGTATAAAGCAGATTGATGCCATTTTGGGTTGTCCTGTCCTAGTTTAGTTATTTATTTATTTATATGTATGTATGTGTATATATATATATATATATAATAACAGCTCATATATTCTACACAAGAAAAATACAATGACAAAGGCATTATTTAGACAATAAAAAAGAACATTAACATTGTTTTTTTTTTTTATTTATTTAATTTAACCATATATGTAGCTTTATATGCCATCAATCCTGGAAACAAAATGCTTTAATTTTCCAGATGTTTTGCATTTTCCCAGCCATTTTAATGGCAACTATACAATACATAGTGAACTAATTCCTTATAAATACCTTGCAGATCATTTATTTTACTGTTCAATATGTCTGATAATAGTGTTTTATCGTATTATAGTTTCTCTTTAATGAAAAAGAGTATTTCCGAGTCCCCAAAAATTCATTGTACACAACCAAATACAGAATATATACTGAGGATTAATACTTTATTTTCAGAAAATTACAGGACCGTACACAAAAAATACTGTTGGGTTAAAAATGGACAAACCCAGCGATTGGGTTAAATGTTTGCCCAGCCTGCTGGATGGTTTTATTTAACTCAATAATTGTTTAAAAATTTCAGAGTATGTTGGAAATTAACATTTATTAATGTTTAATGAATAATAAACAATAAATGTTTATTAAAAAATGTTCACCTTTTGATTATTATTGTTGCCTCTAGTAATTATGTGTCTGAATTTTTAATTTCCAATCTATTTTGGGTTCATTTTAAGCCAGCCATATATTAAACAATAGTTAAATAAAACTGCCCAGCATGTTGGGAAAACATTTAACCCAACTGCTAAGTTTGTCCATTTTCAACCCAATTTGGGCTGTTTTTAACCCAACATTTTTTTAGAGAGTGTGTATAAACAGAGGAAAAGAAACATTCGCACAAATAAAATAGCTCAGGAATTCGAATGCATGAATTAGATGTACATTTATTTACATAAGTGGTGCCCAAAACACACAACACACATGTATGACAAAGCAAAACGTACATTTTACAGATATAAAATATACAGTGACACAAATCCTAAATCTGTGACCATCCCAGTTCTATACATGACCAAAAGTGAAGAAACTCATGAAGAGAAGGTAGAAAATATTTAAAGCAAAAGTCCACGTCAGTATGGAAACTCTCCTGCGTCTGTGGGCTGGAACTCGCTGGATTTCTTCATCAAGGCAGCTTTGACAGCACTTATCTTCCCATCCAGCTCAGCGAGACTGTAGTTCTGTGAAAACAAGAACGTTTTCATCAGCTAATATGTTCTCACTGAACAGCAGGACCTTCATTTTTTTCCCCTCCATGAATACACAAATGAATCAGTAATGGAACTTACCTGCGACATTGAGGCTTTAGGTCGTTTGTGAGAGTAATTCTGTGGGAAGAGAGAAATAAAAGCATGAAATGAATGCCGATTTATATGAACACTGCACATCAGTCGTCATTCAACCAAACGGCAAAGTGTTTATCTCAATATCAGACTCCGCAAAAATCCCTTACATGGCAAAAAAAAAAAGAAAAAGATAAAGATAAAACGGGAGGAAAAATTTAATGGCAACCAAAACAATAAATTGAACGAAGGACACTCATAAGTGGACAGAAACGGCACATGATTAGAGTATGAAACAGATGTCCTTCAGCATCACTCAATCACCGCCAACAGACCCGCGCTGCTATAGACTTACACTGATTAATAGTATTAAGTGGGAGCCATCGGGATTCTTTCTGTCACCCAATGGCCCTTTCATTTATTCTGTCCATCTCTTTTTATCTATTACCCATAATTTGTCTTTATTTTAATCACTTTTCAGTGTGCATATGGACCCACTTGGCAGATGCATGATATCCGCTCACCCTGGTCAGCAGAGTTCAATTAATTCATTCGACTTGCTGAAAGCTGCGCTACAAACTAAGAAGATCAGCATATTTGACGGCACTCAAAGTCCCACTTTACAGGCAATATGCACACACACACACAGACACACACATTGTAAAGGACATGGAAATCAGCTAGCTTTCAGCCCAGCACTGAACTAAGTGAAGCTGGTGTGAGGAGGCGTAGAAATGGTTCAAGAGCACTTACTCAGCTAACTTTGATGGGCTACAATCTGACAGGGATAACAAATTCTGAAGTGAGGGGAAAAAATATCACTCATATCAGCTTTTAATGGTTTTGAAGAACTCTCCGGCCGACTGTCGTGAGCGCAGGAGGAAACACGTAAGTGGGAAGTCTTCAGCGTAACAAGGGCGTGTGGTACAGACGGTGTAAAAACAAACAGAGAAACCAGTGACACAAACTCAGTCTAATTGCACAAAAAAAAAGGGTCATAAGGGGTCATATTATACATTTTCTTTTCATTTCCAGCATCATTACTCCAGTCTTTAGTATCACATGATCCCTCATCATTCTAATATGCTGATTCTGTGCTCAAGAAACACTTAAAAACAGCTGCTTAATATTTATGTGCAAAAATTTGATTAATAGAAAAGTTAAAAAGAACAGCCATTATTTGAAAGAGACAAAATGCAAAAGTCTTTATTCTCACTTTTTGATCAATTTAATCTGTCCTTACTGAATAAAATTCAAAATTTCTTTAAAATGAATTAATATATAACAATAATATCTTACTGACCCTAAAATTTTGATTAGTAGTGTATAATACACCACCATTTCTAGTGTATTTTCCCACTCCCTCTCTGACCTTTAGGAAATATCCCTTTATATAACATAAGCAACAGTGCTTTTCTTCACAAGATCCAAGCTTGATTCCACCATGGAATTAAAAAAAAGGGGTTAATTGAGACTTTTTCCTTACAATTGCGAGTTTACATCTCACAATTGTGACATTTTTTTACTCAGAATTGCATGATATAAAGTTGCAATTGCGATTTATAAAGTCAGTATTACAAGATTTAAACTCACAATTGTGAGAAAAAGACTTTATTCTATCAATTCTGACTTTATAACTCGCAAATGCGACTTTATATCTCGCAATTCTGAGAAAAAGAGTCAGAATTGTGAGATAAAAAGTAGCAATTACCTTTTTTATTTTTTATTCAGTGGCGGAAACAAGTTTCCATACTTTGCAAAGTCAGTATTGCATTGTGACAGATTCATAAAACCATCCGCACTCAAATTTGCCACATTAATGTCAGATTAAAGTCAGGTTGAAATGAACAGGTTAATAATCATCATGTTAAAAATAAAGTTCATTGGCAGAAGCTATTAGGATGAGGGGACATTCTCATTCTAACAAGCATTTTATTGGACAAAACTTTTATTTTTAGGAATACACCAACACAAATATTCATGTTTTCATTTCATGCCGCCCTTAAAGGGAACCCCTGGTGTTAAGACTTGTATGGCTTAATATAACATAATTGATGTCTCTTACTGAAATATGTAAACCCATGAAAGATTTACGTTATTTAAAAAATCCATGACATATTTGGACCGATTTGGACAATGGGCGGCGCCATTTTGTTTAGGTGCACAGTGCGTTCTATGTCCATGACGTCAGATGATTGCACTCGGTGAGCTACTGACACTGTCCTATTGCTATTTTTACTGCAACACAACTTGAAATATAATATACGATGCCACATTGTGCAGCTTTTGGTTGTGATTTTCAGTCGCTGAGCCACAAGAGAAGCGATGTAAGTCTTCACTGCTTTACTAGCGATAAGAGGAGAAAAGAATGGGAAGTTGTGCAGAATGTGGACGAATAAAACTTCCTAAAGATCCACGTCTTTGTTCTCTTCACTTTAGCCCTGATGCCTTTGAGGCTTTTAGTAGACCACAGCTGAAAGAGCTTACAGTTGCCGATGGGTATAAGTGTATGCTTTAACCAAATGCTGCGCCTGTCGTGGAGACTGATGAAAGTAAGCTTATAACACATCTCGATTGAGACAGACTGCCTCAAAGCTGCGATGCACAAGATATCTGTGATCGCAAAAACAGTAGCATCTTCTCAGCATGTTTAACTATGTGTAATGCATTCAGGTGATCAGATGAGTTTAACACGTCAATTATACAACAGTAGTTAGAACAGCCACAGAGACATTGCACAGCTTCGATGTTTTCATCCTCACTAATTTTGCGCTCTGGCTCAAATTGAAAAGGATGATCGGGTTTTAAAAGGAACCCCGTGGATATTAAGACCTGTATGCGTTACTAGATTACCGTTGCACCAGAACATACAGACAAAAAGCCTCAAAGCCATCAGGTCTAAAGTGAAGAAGTTAGGAAGTTTTATTCGTCCACATTCTGCACAACTTCCCATTCTTTTCTCCTCTTATCGCTAGTAAAGCAGTGAAGACTTACATCACTTCTCTTGTGGCTCATCGACTGAAAATCACAACCAAAAGCTGCAAAATGTGGCATCGGATATTATATTCCGAGTTGTGTTGCAGTAAAAATAGCAATAGGACAGTGTCAGTAGCTCACCAAGTGCAACTATCTGACGTCATGGACATAGAACGCACTGTGCACCTAAACAAAATGGCGCAGCCCATTGTCCAAATCGGTCCAAATATGTCATGGATTTTTTAAATAACGTAAATCTTTCATGGGTTTTCTACCACATATTTCAGTAAGAGACATCATTTACATTATATTAAGCCAATCAAGTCTGAACATCAGGGGTTCCCTTTAAAGGAAAACTTCATCAGACACCTTTCTTAATGCCAGTCGAGTCCAACAGTTCACCGCTGGCAACATGGGCTTTCAATAAAACTTGGTTGCCTATACAGTAAAAAGGTGAAAAAGGTGTGAAATCGGTACTACATAACTAGAGAAAACAGACAAAAAAGGCTGTTTACTTCCCTTTTGCCAAAATAGTTAGGAAAACTTCAACACCCATAATGCACTGAGCATGTTGCCATTCAAAGGCCACTTCCACCAGTCTGCTATGGGCACGCTCGACCAGAGTCAAATACCGTGTTGCTTTATTAGGAAATACTTCTTAGCAAACTTTTAGTCATAATGGTGTCAACTTGTTATATTACTGGGTGTAAGAATTCAAAGACTAAACATTTAGCGGGTGTGAGTGACTTTTGGTTTCCAGTGAAGGACCCAGTGCATTGTAGGCAGTGGCTAAAGGCTACAAAGAATCGTAAATACGATTCGGAAAATCTTTGTAGTAAACATTTCCATCCACGAACACAGTGTTTTAGGCCAAATGGAGGGGAAAAACTGAAACAAACTGCCATTCTGTTGGTTCCACCTGAAGCGAAACGTCATCGCGTACTGGTAAGAAAGCAATTGCCATAGTGTTCCATTTTTACCATAATGCTGTTTAAAGAGTAGACATAGTACGATACAATTTTCGGTGATAAACCTACACTTACAATATCTGTTTTGTTAATACCCTCTGATCCGACTGTCCGTGGGTAGAGATACAAAAATGCGGAAGTAAAATCTGTAGTTATCCAGCGTTAGCATCAGTTATGGCAGGTCACATCAGTCAAGCTTGCATCAGATTAATTCTTAATTATAAAAATGAATAAATTGTCATTTTAAGCAGATTATCCATGCCTCAATGGGAACTCCAGTGGCATGTTTACATTCCCTTTAAACATTTTTATCTATTATTCTTTTAGAATACAAACACACTGTGTGATTAGACAGTGTAATATAGTCATTGATGTTGTGATTAATTTAAAAACAAAAAAAGAAGAGAAAAAAAAAAAAAACTCCCTACCAAAATCACCCAGCGCCTAGTCTCCTGTGTTTATAAGATACTGTGGATGTTCAAAGAGTGTGGAACTTGTACCACTAAGATGAACAAACTAATTCAATATCTGATCATCCAATCCTCCAACACACAAGGACACACACATACATTCTCTCTCTCTCTTCCCACCACTTACTGTGGAGTGGAAGTACTCTGGCGAAAGACCCTCGAGCTCCAGAATTCGATCTTCAAGTTTCTTTAGCCGCTGATAAACGCTTTGAGGAACTGGACCCGCTAAGAGACAGATGCAGTAACAGTAGAGTTACAATCTAGAATTCATCTGTCAGCACACACTTACACACTTAGGACTACAAAAAAACAGCCTAATTAAATACAGTGTCATACATTAAAGGGGCTATATGTAGAATTCAGAAACCCGTGTTATTAGCGACACCAGTGGCCGTTAAGTGAACTGCAGCAAGCAACTTAGGCTACGTTCACATTGTCAGTCCAAATCTGATTATCTGTGTATCCGATTGGAATCTGATCTAAAATTATTGATGTCCACACTGAGTATCGCAACTGTTCAGATCCGATTTGTGTAAGTGTACTTCATAAAAAAAGATTTCTACTTGCATTAAAACTGAGACAGTCCAACAAAATACGTTTCAGATGTTGTCTTATTTACAACATGACAATGTGTATCTGCCGCACTGAACTACTGCGTCTTATAAGGCAGCAGCAAAAAAACTGGAGGCTGGTGTGCTGTCATCTCCGCAAAACATGTCTCCGTTATATTATCATTTTCTGCTCATCTGATACTTTGCAACAACACAACATTGTTCCTGCATTTCTCCATTTTAAATGGTATAAAAAAAGTCACAACCCACGCAAAATCTGATTAGAGCAGTCAGACTGAAACGGATTTCCAGAAATGCGATTTCACATATGAATGTAGCTCGAAACAGATTTGTAAAAATTGCATTTCATGTGATTTTTTTGCCGTTCACACTTGCTAAATCTGATCAGATTTCAATCGGATATGCAAAAAAAAAAAAAAAAAAAAAAAAAAAAAAAAAAATCGGATTTGGACTGACAGTCTGAACGTAGCCTTATTATCAGTCTACAGGCCTTCAAGTTGGGGAAGGTCTTGTTTTTTAAATTTCGTTACAAACTGTTCACACAATGCCAATAAAAAAAAGAAAAAAAAAAGCGATTAATATATGAAAATTCTTACATAGAGCCCCTTTAAGACATTGAACTTTTTATTGCTCTTTTATTGATCCCTCTTACTTGGTGGAAGTTTCAGGTGAGACTCCATGTTATGGAGCCTCTCCTCAATGGCAGGGTTTCCACAGTCTCTGCTGATGGACCCCTGCGGCTGGTCTCCTAACTCAGCCCGTGCCCCTCTGGTCTGAGGTCCATATGTATTTATAACACGTGTCACTGCAATAGCAAACAAACACCAATGAATGCTCCACAAGCTGAATTTTCAGCATCATTACTCCAGTCTTCAGTGTCACATGATCCTTCAGAAATCATTCTAATATGCTGATTTGCTGCACAAGAACCATTTCTAATTATTTTCATGTTAAAAACATTACTGTTTAATATTTTGTGGAAACAGCGATACATTTTTTTAGGATTCTCTGATGAATAGAAAGTTCAAAAGAACAGCATTTATTTCAATCTTACGTAACAATACAAATGTCTTTACTATGATTTTTTTGGTAACACTTTATTTTAAAGTCTTTTAACTAGTTGCTTATTGGCATGCATATTACTAGAATATTAGCTGTTTTTCAGTACTTATTAAGCACATATTAATGGCTTACTCTATATTCTTAATCCTACCCAATACCTAAACTTAACAACTACCTTACTAACTATTAATAAGCAGTAAATTAGGAGTTTATTGAGGGAAAAGTCGTAGTTAATAGTTTATGTGTGTTCCCTATACTAAAGCGTTACCATTTTTTGGTTTTTAGTTAATGCATTAATAAAAATTTCTTTCATACAAAAAAAATCTTACTGACTCCAAACTTTCGAACAGCAGACTTGAGTTTCCATATAACGAGAATGAACAAGGTCCTAACCTTTGACGTGACTCTTGAAACCAGGATATGGTGTGAAGACTGCATCAGTTCTTGCACAGCTGTCTTCTATAGACCACACGGGGGAAAAAAAACATTTTTAGTTTGTGCAAAAAAGTATATTTAAAAAAAAAAAAAAAAAAAAAAAGTCTGCTTCACTACTTTAATGATTAAAACTGCAGTCCGTAAGTTTTGCCTCTGTCGCCATCTCTGTTTGAAACCTGCAATTGCAGTTATGTGCGTAATTATAATCTTTACGTGTGTTGTGAATTGGCATGGCTCCTCAGCGCTGTTTTGAGTATGTGTGGCTGTCAGTCACCGCACCGATGGATACTGTACTTCGGAATAACAGATTGTAGTCTTGGAAGTATGACCAAAGTAAGATTTTTTGGTAACACTTTACAATAAGGTTCATTAGTTAAACATTAGTTAATGTATTAACTAACATGAACTAACAATGAGCAATACAATTAACTAATGAACCTTATTGTAAAGTGTTACCGGATTTTCACTGGGAAATGTCATCTGAACAAGTAACATGTCTGCCACTTTTGTTCTGACCAACTGAGAAAAAAAAATTACAAGCATTAAAAGCATTACAATACATTGCGCTACCAATGATGATTAAATCTAACCAATCTAATCAAATATAATCAAATTATTATTATTGTTATACTTTGTTCTCAAATTGTTAATTGCTACGTGTATTTAGTGTGTATTAGCGTTACCTGTAGACTTCAATTTCTGTACTAATCTATATATAACGTTAATTTGTCATACCATACAATCTGCCATCAAAATGATAAGTTTAATTATTCCAGCTGCTGTGAAAAAAGGTTATAAATGCAGCATCCTCACATGATATAGCCTACTAGCTGGGACTCCTTCTTTATGTAAACAGACGAATGTTTATTTACATAAAGTATGTAAACATGCTCGAATTTCCCGCAGAAACCTACCAGTACCACTCATAATAAGAAACATTATTACAAGCTTACCGTTGTGAGTCGGGCTAAGGTAAAGAGATAGTTTTGAACACTGGCTGGTTATGTACTTGCTCAAAAAATAATTTTGGATACTTTTTACCCAAAAAAAAGTTACGGACAGCAGCTTTAAATGCACATACGCAATAGTAAACACCCCAGAGATGTCAAAACCTGATTTGGTAAAAATAAAGAGCTTTTAAGATCTGGTTGTATTTGGAGGATTGAGTCTTAGAATGATGAGTGTATTCTGACCTCATGTCTGTAGAAATCAGCACTCTTACAAACATTGGCAATTGCAGTGCAGTATCCCTCTGACCACCCCCCGTGTCGCCAGTGCCCTCCCATTCTCACCCTGATTGCAGTCGATCACGTTGCAAAACTCCCTCACATTGTTTTCATTGATCTCCAGCTGTTTGCGCTCTATAAATGCAGATATCCTGCGTTCAATCTGAGAAAATGAGCAAGAGAGAGAGCAATGAGGGTCAGACTGATGAGCTATTGAAGAAGAAGAAAAAAAATCAATCCACTGTCTTCTTTTTTTGCTGTTTAGTTTTAATGAGGACCACTAGGCCATATGGGCTGCATGACTAACAAGTGACCGCAGTGGACACAATTATTCCAAAAATCAAAATATTTCTCACACGCAACCATTTCAGATAGTTGTGATTTGCTTGGGCCTTTTATTACAGTGACTGTAAATAAATAAGCAATAAAAATGAGGGCCTCCTTGTCCTTCGCCCACATGCAATTTCAGCATGTAATGAACATCCACTTCATAACGTTGCAAGGACCAGGACCTCTCACAGGACTCTCAAAGTGGGTGGCTATTTGTTTCTCTCTGAAGGAAAGCAGGCAGTGAAAGAGCCTTCCATTCATTCTCAACTGACTGTCCACAGATAGCAATTCACACTCCCTATGACTGGCCAACTGGGGCAGATTATATGCAAATAATAAAGATTGACTGTCAAACAATCAACTTTAATTGTGTTTGGGAAAAGAGATTGCTTGAATACATGCAAAATCAGAATGTTCGGTCCAACAATAATCATTGGTAAATACAAATAAAGGGATAGTTCACCCTCAAGTTGTTCCAAACCTGTATGAGTTTCTTTCTTCTGCTGAACACAAAAGAAGATATTTTTAAGAATGCTGGTAATCAAACAGTTAACGGTAGCCATTGACTTTCATAGTAGTAAAAAAGAAATATTGTGGAAGTCAACGGCTACCGTCAACTGTCTGGTTACCAACATTCTTCAAAATATCTTGTTTTGTGTTTAACAGAAGAAAGAAACTCATACAGTGCTATTAAACCATTCAAGCATGATAAGACAAAAAAAAAAAAAACTTAAATCTGTACCGGTGTGCTGTCTGTCAATCTCCTGTCTGTGTGACACACACATGAATCATGTGCACAGAAAGTCGCTTCATTGAGTTCTCTTTCGTGCTTAAATGGACAAAAACACACAAAAGTGTGCCAAAATGCCTGCTTTGCCAAACATCCTGGTATTAAATGAGTCAAATAAAGTCTTAAATAACTGTAAACAGTTCTGAGGACATCGGATGTGTCAGATCCGCGTCATGGAGTCAGGTCTTAAAGGGATAGTTCACCCAAAAATGAAAATTACCCAAGCTTTACTCACCCTCAAGCCATCCTAGGTGTATATGACTTTCTTCTTTCAGTCAAACACAATCAGTTATATTAAAAATACCCTGGCTCTTCCAAGCTTTATAATGGTAGTGAATAGTAATCGAGATTTTAAATCCCAAAAAGTGCATCCATCATAAAAGTAATCCACATGACTCCAGTGGGTTAATAAAGGCCTTCTGAAGCGAAACGATGCATTTTTGTAAGAAAAAGATACATATTTATAACTTTATAATGTCGGAGGAGCTTGAGTTTGTTGCCCAGCCCTATTTGTTTGAACTGCGAGAGGCGTCTACTCTCACCTAAGCTTATGCTACACCTGCGCACGTCATACACCAGGTCAGAGGTCACTCTTCCACTGGAATTCGACTCTCTCACGAACTTGTGGACGGATGTTACAGGAAGCTAGTGATTATAGTCTATTAAGTTATAAATATGGACATTTTTCTAACAAAAATTCATCACTTCGCTTCAGAAGGCCTTTATTAACCCCCTGGATCCGTATGGATTACTTTTATGATGGATGGATGCACTTTTTTGGGCTTCAAAATCTTAGTTACTATTCACTCCCATTATAAAGCTTGGAAAAGCCAGGATATGTTTTTAATATAACTCCGACTGTGATTGTCTGAAAGAAGATAGTCATATACACCTAGGATGGCTTGAGGATGAGTAAATCATGGGATAATTTTCATTTGGGGTGAACTCTATCTTTAAAGTGACAGCAGCCTAATAAACTTCCCGCTGTCTCTCATTAATGTTAATCAAAGAACAAAAAACTAAGAGAAAATCACTCACTGCTCTTGACTGAATAACTTTTGTAGCTTTAATAAGGATCAATCTATATTTAATTTATGCAGTGAAGACTGTGATGTTTGATAACTTTATTCGGTTTCTGTATTTTTAAAATATTCGGTCTTTATGTTGTTTCTACAATAACTTGGAGATTAAATGTGAAGTTATTACAATATAAAAATATATTAAAAATTAGGTGCGATTAATCGTGATTAATTACAGAAAATGTGCGATTAATCAGTTATTTTGTTTTAATCGATTGACAGCACTAAAATAAATATAAATAAACATATTATATACACAATAGTGTGTAGTGGTATGTTTGAGGTGTTTTACCTCTGAGTTAGCAGCCTTGATCTGCACATTATCATCAACTTGGGTCTTATTACGATCCTCAAGGGCAATACAGTGGTCAGATGTAGGAGTAACATGCTCTGAGTCAACCAACATCTGTTCAGATGTATCTGCTCTTTCTTTCCTGTCACTGTTGCCTGGATTGGAGTGACTTTCCGCCTCCACCATTTGCTTCAGATTTTCAGAGACTGACTGGAAGAATCAGAAACAAGACAGTTCTTCTGACCCTCACGCCATCTTTCAGTTTTCAATGTGTATTTACAATGACGAATTACGTCTTATGTCAAAATAAACCCTGATAGGGTGATCTGAATTCCAGTTTTGGAGGAAAAAGGTGTTGTGACACCCTTTCTGGGTTTATTTTACGATAATGACTGCACAAATTTCGTTTTTCAAAAATGTAATAGCTGAACTATTGACACAATTTGTACAAGCATTGTCTATCTTCCACAGCCTTGTTTTCATGTAAACAAAAATTAATTAAATATGGTGTCTATGTATTCATGTCTATTTATGTAATTACATTATATAATGCACATGATACCACTATTTATGCATTGTGTTTACCTGTAATTTGGAGATGTGCTGTTGTAAACAGGTGTACACGTGAGAAGGCTGAAGCTCAGAGACATTGTTGACACTGGCACTTATGCTCAACACTTTATCACCCACTTTTAACTAGAAAACAAGAGAAAGTTATTTATTATTGTTGCTTCTAAACTGTTCATTTGCTTTTAATGGGTATCCCTGCTGAGAAAAGAAATAACTAAACCAGCCTAGGTATAGTCTCCATGTCTAGTCAGGCTGGTCTGTTTATTGGTTTGAGAGGGATTAAAACCAGCAACGATCAGCTGACAAACTGAGACCGTCAAACAAGCTCAAGCTTCAGGTTTTATAAGACTTTAAAGGTACATTAAGTGCTCTACACATTGTGGTTCTATCCCAGTTCTCCCAACCCTGTTTTAAAGCGCTTGCATCCTATTTGCACAAACCTTTGCGCCAAGCTCAGCGAGTGACTCCATAATAGAGCCAATGCAGTCTTTGAACACATCCCGGTGTCCACCATGATGAGAAATCTGGTTACTGCGCTTCTCCTGTTTACTTTCTGCACGCGCATCGCGTCTCTCTCCGTCCGCCGCCATCACACTTCCGCTCTTGACGGCACCGCTGATTGGACTAACCCGCTCCTGTATAACATTACATCACTTCCGCTAGGAATACGCGCTCTGATCGTGGTTCAAAAATGTGCGACAGCAAAACAGAATATTTCATTGTAATAGTTTGATATCTTGTTTTGTTTTATATTTATTATGTACAATTCCACCATATTATTAAAAAACATGTTGTTTGGACATGTTACTATGATAGTTCCTTTATATATAATGTAAACCTTTAAGTAGCCATTCTGTATCAAACACTATATTATAGGCTACTGTAAGCTATGAATATGATATGATAATTTGGTAACACTTTATTTTATTGTGTCCTTGTAACACGTTATGTAACAATAACTGTAAATTATGCCTAATTATACTCAGTTTGTGTAAATGCGTCAATGACATGACGGGTCTTTTTTTTTCTTTTTTTTTTTCCAAAGACCTTATTAATAATAAAAAACAAAGATATGACATCCAAAGTATGTAAGGTAGTACAACTAAATCTCTTTTATTGAATCCAAAAGGTTTTAATTATATTTTGCTACATATAAAGGTATTTTAAAGATTTTGAAGTGTCAAAAGGTCATTTGGTTTAACCGTCCAAAGGCCAATACAGCCATTTCATTTGTGATTAAAACATCTTAAAATGAAATAAATGTATATGTTTTTTTATTCTGGCATGATTTTATAACATCATATATCAACATAGTGCAAAATGGTTTTAAAATTATAGGTAGAAGTCGTCGCTTTGTTATGAGAAAGAATGTCCGGAAAAATTAATTTCATTGATGTCATTCAGAGTAACCAATATAAAGGGACCATTTTGGATCAAGTCATGTGGTCAATATCATGTGACAGGATGTGACATCATTCAGACACCTGCACAGGACCACATGGTTGTGAAGCAAAGTAAATAAGTAAATAAATTCATGTTTTCACTTGCTCATACGCATGTCCCGAAACATCAGGTCATTTGGTACAACCGCTATAAAACATGGAAAATGGTGTTAATATATTTTTAAAACTTGTACTAAATATAAAATGTTTGATTGTCCTTTTGCTAGCTAGTTAGATATCAGCCTGTTATCATTGTTTGAAAATATCGTCACTCGGTATAACCAAAAGTGTCATTCGGTAAAACCGAAATTTTGGTTAAACCGAATGACTTTTTTGGTGACAAATTTGGTCCATCTTGTAAAAAATGACAAAAGCAGTGTTAATTGATTATAAAAACCACATAATCTCATTGTTAACACTTAATAAAACTTCAAAATTAATTATATCTTCATAATGTTTTTTTTTTTACACTTTTAAAAACCTTATTTGTCAATGACCCAAATATAATGAAACATGCAGTAAAAAATGTGAATACTGTAAAATATGATTACAATGTAAAACAACTTTCTTCAAATGTAATTTATTCCTGTGACAGCAAAGAGTCACTGTCACTTATTATCAACTTAATGCATCCTTGCTGAACAAAACTATTAATTTCTTAAAAAAAAAAAAAAATCGTACAGACCTCAAACAGCTCAGTATTTATTTTAGTAATTGCACTGTAACAAAGACACCTTAAAATAAAGTGTAATTGATACTTTTTATAGCCTTTTCTGCAGTGTCAAATATACTGTAATCCACATATATTTTAAGTGTAAAATTGTTAATGCATCTGGGCAGTTTTCTGGGCAGCCAGTTAATATTATTCATAACCTACCTTTTCTATATTGGTCAGTGTAGCCAAGCTCTGGTTTGTTTTGAGTCATAAGGACATTACTCTTCTTGTTAATCACATCCCCTGTCAATCAAAGTAGTGTCAACTCGCCTGAGCTTGTATATTGTGGCCAAAAATGTGACCTGTAAGACAAACTGAAGGGTTTTGACATTGGTTCAGTATCCATCATATTCAACGTCAGACGTTTCACTCTTTTGTCAGATTGTGCTCGCCACTCAAAGTTTTTCTTCCAGGGAGCGTTTTGAAAGGCAGGCTGCCCGTTTATAGCAATACTGACTGTCAAACAATAGTGTAAGGGCAATAGGGATGGGAAGCTGCTTACAATGGAGCTCTTTTCTGTCCCGAGAAAGTGTGGGAAAATCTCCCTCGTCTATTCATACATTTTTTCTTCTTTTTTTCCATATAACGAGGAGACTGATGAACGCAACAACTGAGAAAAAGAACAATTGCCATCAATGACAAAGCACAAGTGCTCGGTGCTGAACCCTGTAATGTCTTCTGGAAGGGTTAATCATTTTAGGAAGGGTTTTGGAGACAAACCTTTCAGCTCCAGTCCTTTCTGTGGCGCTCTTTAATTCCTCCAGTTGGAAGAGAACTGTAACACTTGACATCCTCTTACACTCTGTGCTGTCTGAGCATATTCCCACGCAGCAGGACGCATGAAGAGAGGTGGCTTGGGTTGGCCACTAACAGAAACCAGGTTTTTAGTTTAAAATATGGAGAAACATCTTGCTGTGATAGTTCTACTGTGAAACAAATAATAATACAGTACCGGTCAAAAGTTTGGACACATTATTGTTTTTAATGTTTTTGAAAGAAGTCTCTTATGCTCATTGAGCCTGCATTTATTTGATCAAAAATACAGAAAAAACTGTAATATTGTGAAATATTATTACAATTTAAAATAATGGTTTTCCGTTTTAATATACTTTAAAATATAATTTATTTCTTTGATGCAAAGCTGAATTTTCAGCATCATTGCTCCAGTCTTCAGTGTCACATGATCCTTCAGAAATCTTTCTAATATGCTGATTTGATACTCAGTTATTATCAATGTTGGAAACAGTTATGCTGCTTAATATTTTTTTGGGAACCTGTGATACTTATTTCAGGAATCAAAAAGAACAGCATTTATTCAAAATAAAAATCTTAATGATATAAGTCTTTACTGTCACTTTTTATCAATGTAACACATCCTTGCTGAATAAAAGTATTCATTTTTTTGAAAAAAAAAAAAAAAAAAAACTGACCCCAAACTTTTGAACAGTATAGTGTATATAGTTACAAAAGATTTCTATTTTGAATAAATGCTGTTCTTTTTTTAACTTTTTATTAATCGAAGAATCCTGAAAAAAGTATCACAGGTTATAAAAAAATATTAAAGGATTAGTTCACTTTCAAAAAAAAATTAGCCCAAGATTTACTCACCCTCAAGCCATCCTAGGTGTATATGACTTTCTTCTTTCTGATGAACACAATCGGAGTTATATAATAAATATCCTGACGCATCCGAACTTTATATTGTTGAACGGGACCATTGAATATGAGCTGAAGAAAGTGTCTCCATTCACATCCATCCATCATAAACATATTCCACACGGCTCTGGGGGGTTAATAAAGGCCTTCTGAAGCGAAGCGATGCGTTTGTGTAAAAATAAAATCCATATTTAACAAGTTATGAAGTAAAATATTTAGATTCTGCCAGACTGCCTTCCATATTCAACTTACGAAGAAAGTGTAAAACTCTTTAAAAAGCTTACACTACGTCCTACGCCTTCCCTATTCAACTTACAGAAAAAGCTTAACTGACTCAACGCCAGTTCTGTTTTTTTTTCGTTAGTTGAATATGGAAGACGGTGTGGTGGAAGCTAGATATTTTACTTTATAACTTGTTAAATATGGATAGTTTTTTTTACACAAAAGCATTGCTTCGCTTCAGAAGACCTTTATTAACCCCCCAGAGCCGTGTGGAGTACGTTTATGATGGATGGATGTGGATGGAGGCACTTTCTTCAGCTCATACTCGTGACCCCTGTTCACTATTACTGTTTTTTTCTGTATTTTTTTTTTAATCAAATAAATGCAGGCTTGATGAGCATAAGAGACTTCTTTCAAACCAGTACTGTACACACACACACACACACACACATACATGTGTATATGTATATATATATATATATATATATATATGTTATAACACTCAAACAATTATTGCACATGCACCTGTGGAAAAGTCCTTATAGCAAGGGTAAAAAATGGTAAAAAGTGTAAAAAAAACAACAACAAAAAAAAAACAAAAAAAAAAAACTAATAGATATCACCATACTTCCCCAGTTGATTGATTACATTAAGAATTGCAAACATTTTTTTTTTTTTTTTTTGTATTACAAGTTTTCTGGAATGTTATATTTAAATATGCAATGAGGAATTGCATAAATTTCCAGAACAGAAATCTGAACACTGGATTAAGCCAGATTCAAACATTTCATTTTGCTGACATATTAGAGTTAAAGGCTTTTTTTACAGAGGGGAATTTGGATCTCTCTTTTTATCACTCCATAAATCTGAAAATACTGTTAATCAAAAAAATTTTGGGAGTAAAATGTATAAAATTGGGCGAATTAAATATGAACGAACTGTGCAGGAGAAAAAAAACTAATTTAGAGAAAACAGCCTTTAAAGATATATATTGTAATTGAAATCTACATACACAAATAGATAAAGTGCCATAAAAGATACACTTAAGATTTTATTTTGGATATTTTCTTTCCACTAGTTTGAAACAACACTTTATGAAAGCCAAACTGACAACATGAAATAACACTATTTTTGCTAGTAGTGTCTCGCCTTAAGACACAAACAGTTCACAGGCGGTAGACAATTAAGGTCGTTCCAATAGCTTAGGACATTAAAGAGACCTTTTTACTGACTCCAGGAGAAAGATGCACAGGGTCTCTGATCACCTGTGTGAACATGCCATAGGCCTGCTGCAGGAGGAATGACTGCAGATGTGAACAGAGAAATAAACTGTCTGTAATGTAAGACGCCTGAGACAGTGCTACAAGTAGACATGAAGGACAGCTGATCGTCTTTACAGCACCAAACCATGACATGCTGTCCCACCAGACATGTTTGAGAGCTTGGAGTAACATCTTACAGCAAGAACTGGCAAATCTGTAGCACTTAAAGCAGCTGCTGCTACACCATTCTGTTGATATTGAAAAAAAAGTGTTGTATATACGGCCCCTTGGTTTCATGTATACCCTTTCAGTCTTCATTGTGCACTATTTAGTTTCCTTAGTTACTGATTACATTCACCTGTTTCTCGTTTAGTCCCCTCGTTTACTCAGTGTATATAGAGTTCAGATGCAAAAGCCGCTAAACACCACCTCCGTCAAAAATGGGTTAATGATATTGAGCGAATGCTCTCCACATACGTTCAACAAATACTTACACTTCAGATCGATTAAATCCGAGCATCAGCCCATTCAGAAATACCGGTTCATTGGCAGAAACCACTAAATGCCACTTCCCTTTGTCAGCAAAACCTCTAAGTCCACAGGAGAACCAATCAGAAGACGCAAATCGAATCATATGATTTCAAGATGGATGACGGTGTGCATATGAGCCGCTTTCAATTGCCAAGCTGCAAGTTTTTATCATGTTTTATCCTTTTGCTGCAGTAAAACTGACAGCAACGGTTTTACTATGTCTTGTTGTCCAACAGGTGGACTTAGAGGTTTTGCAAAAAAAAAAAAAAATCACACATGGAGAAAAAGATTTGTTAAATATCAATGAATTGACTAAAGTGACATTTTTGAAAATAAGGCATTTCAATTACTGACTAACAACCTTTTCATTGCCATTAAAGAGAAATTACTGAACCTAAACATAGGAGCCTGATAAAAAATGCTGTCTATCTTAACAAGCTTCTCAGCTGCAGACATGTTGTTCGTCAACTGATTAACAGGCGATTGCTTTTTTTCTTCCATATCCTTTGTTTTCAATAATACTTTATCATTGAACATGGTCTAACATTCGCTTAATATACTTTACACTGCTCTCAAGGCACTCAAAAATGACCCTTGTTGACATTCAAATAACACCAAGTACTTTACAAGCATATACTACAAACAATTCTTATACTATCTGAATGATTGGTGTATTCACTGAGATAAGAGTCTCATTTACACTGGATAAATATGGAAAGTTTCTGACTCTGAGTGACCAATTACAGGCATATGACATTGATGAAACCATCCAAACAGGATTTTGATCTCTTGCATACTTTTGTGTGAGAAAAATGTTGTTGGTGCTCAAGTCAGTAGAAGGCACGAGTCGCCAGTTATATTCTGTTTTACCCAGCAACTATGAGCAGAATATGCAAGGTCAGATCTACATTATTGTTTCACCATTTCCTGTTCAACTACATCTCTTAGTAAAATGCATTTGCCTTTGTGTCTCATCCTTTGTTTCTCTCTAGAGCGTAAAGGAGTATATGAAGAAAAAAAAAAAAAACAAGGTCGATGGGGAATCTGAAAGAACCTGAAAGAGAGAGGAAGAGGACCATTCAATTTAGAAATATCTAAGACACATCTAATATGTAATAGTGACCTCAGGTGCTTTCATCTATTTGCTGTACAAATAGTGATCAGATTTAGTAGAAAGGAAGGAGTCCTGCTGCCATGTTTTCATTTCTTCAAAGCAACCTTAAGGTATAGGCCTATATTAGGACACCACATCTTTCTGTTCAAATCTATAAGAATCTATGCACTGGCAACATATTTCTGATGTTGTTTCTATATAGAAGCATGTGACAGTTGCATAATTTCTACATCCCTCCAGAGGTATTGATATTTTCTGTCAAAATTATGGAAATGCTACTGACATGTCATTGTGAAATGAAAACAGGAGTGACAGGGCATTCTGTTTTTATTGTGAATTTATTTATTGGATTTACTGTAATGATGCAAAAAGTCACAGTATACTACTCATAACTTGTCAGTGTGCTTCGTAATTATATAATTTCTTGAAGAGGTTCTCTTACCAATATCTTAATGTTGTGTATATACCATATTTGGTGGAACATCATCCTCTCAAATGAGAGGAGTATTCAAAACATTTACATTTATGCATTTGACAAACATTTTTATCCAAAGAGCATTCGAGGTATGCATTTTTATCAGTTCTTGCTTTCCATAGGATTCGAACACATGATGTATGTGTTGCTAGCAAAATGTTCTAGTGTTGGAGCTAAAGGAAAACTAATGGAAATGAAGGAAAGGTAAATGATGTAATGTCCAATTTTCTGAAAAGTGACAATTAAAAAAAACTACTAAATTAACAATTATACACACAAAACAGTAAAAATGTATCTCATCTCATGTAGCTCATCAAGTAACAGATGAATTTATGGCAAAATACTGAGTTTGTCTGGACACACAGCATTTGACATAAAAATGATTTTCCCCCTCTCTTAAGTCAAATAAATAAGTAAGCTATATTTGCTTATTTATGAAGTTTAAGCATCTTTGCATTTATCATAACAGACTTGTGAATGTGTCATTTCTGGGTCGCTACCCACCAGGTGAAAACTGATTTAATATTTTTTAACATTAACAAAATGTTGCTCCTATATAAATAATATTTTGAAATTATTATTATTATTATATTATTCTAATGTTAAAAATCTGTTAGACAATTACTACAGGCCTATAAATAAAAATAAAATTTAAAATATCTTATCTCTCAGGCAGAAATCTCCATATTTCATCATTTTATTTTTTCTATTGGTCACCCTTTATGACTGTTTGTGGGTTTTGCACATATTTAACCAATGAAAAGTATTTAAAAGAGCTCGTGACTAAACTTCGTAACTCCACTGGATCAACAAACTGTCAATCAAAACTCATAACTCCGCCCCGCCTCTATCGTGAAAGTGCTGCACAGCCGCAAGGAGGTTGGACCATTTATTCTTGTTTGCAGTGCGAGGGTAAATAAATAAATGGTTGTTTGAATAAGTACAGCATTTTCTTTACTCAAGAAACACTATATAAACGCATGTTTTATTGAAAAGAGTGTCTTAGTCTAGCATTTGTCGTCGAGTCATCGCTAATACGGTCTTAAATAGCCTGTGCGTCGTCCCGATCTCATGAAAGTGCGCATCAACAGCACGATTTTCTGTTTGGCATGCTGACCTTTGGCGTGCATATGATACGCACGTGTTTGACGTGCATATAATACGCACTTTTCGCGTGCGTATGATATGCAATTTTGCCATACATATGATACGCCCCCTACCCCACACCACTAATCTTACCCATTGCATATCAAATGCACGCAAAAAAAAATAATTTTAGCGTATAAATAGTACGCCAAATACAAACATAAACTCGTGCTATAGATACGCAGTACTAGGAGATGAAATTCTCATTTAAAAAAACTCGAAACTCTATTTGAGCTGGATTTTGGTAAAACATTAATATTAAAATGACACATTCAAGTGTCTGACCATATATAAAGCCACAATATCAACTTTAACAACACTATGTTTAATTATTTAAAAAATACAGGAAGGAGGGTGGGCAAAACTGTATTTTGCCTATGTCACAATTAGAGGTAAATCCGGCCCTGATTATGAGAAGCATCTTTAATACTATTTATGTAGTATGTGATGAAGATAAACTCTGTTTGATCAACAAAAACAAACATGATTTAATGCCATTTTCCTCTCTTGCGTGATGAGTCAATTTTGCAGAAGCATCTTATCTACATTGTCTTGAAGTCAACACACAGACAATTAGCAAACATTACAATTATTTCTTCACTAATGAAAGTCAACTGTACTTTTTAAGAGTTTAATTGAAAATCCATCTAATACTGTTCTGCCTTTTATTGAGGGGATTTGCTCCTGCAGCCTTGCTAAGTTTTCTCTCTCCTTGTCTCATAACTCCCCCTCGGCCCCCGCTCACAGGAAGCTGCACCTGTCACCTGGGGGCCCCTGCCTGCACTCAGGATCAATTTACATAACCTCATTTAGCAGTTCACAAATCAGAGCCATTAAGAGCTGCTAACAGGAACCAAGGGTTCTAATTTAGCCTGCCTTTCACAGTGGGAAAATTGGGCAGCTCAGGCCTACAAATAAAGACTCAGGTCTTGGCTTTGATTGTTGATTGTGATGGTAAATGTGCGGATGATTAGAGCAGATTTTCCCCTTTATTGATTTTCTGCCAAAACACAGCATGCCACGGTCCTGCACTAGGAAGCTAACTCGGATCGGGAGAGGGGGGCAAAAGCTTGAAACGGGGGCAGGGGTCTGCGTGATCACGTGGCAAAAAGTCTTTGCACGCCACCGCCATAATACTGTATATGAAATTGCAAGATGGCAAACATGAGGCTGTGAATGAGATGCTAATGAGAAGCTTAAAATATTAAGTTGCACGTTTCCCCAGGTGACCATTCATTGAGCACAAAAAGAGCAACGTCAACATTACCAGCAAGTAAATGTGTTTCTTTCTCGAGCGACACTGAAACAATATGAAGTAGCAAATAAAATCAAGTGGAGCATGTTGGGGTTTATTATATATTATAATATACTTTATTAGACACGCTGTACAACATTAAAAAGCTATTCACATCATCTTAAAGCGTGGATGCTTGATATTGAATTTAATCTCTTTTAAGAGGACATTCAGAAGAACCCTAGTAAGGGTATGAAATTGCAACCTACTATAAGTTTTGCTATAACATTATTGCCTAAAAGCTTGTGTAGTCATCAGAAGATCATGTGCATTAACTTTCTGTTAAAGGAATCAGCCAAAAATTCGTCATTAACCCATCTTCATAAACCTGTACGACTTTCTTTCTTCTGTTTACCACAAAAGATTAAGTCAACGGGGTCCAATGTTGTTTTGGACTCTACTGACTTTCATTTTATAGGCAAAAACAAAATGTTTTCTATAACAATATGGTACAATAATTTCTTTGAAAATATCTTCCTTCGTGTTCTGAAGTGGAAGGTTGTGAAGGTAAATGATGACAGAACTGTTATTTTTCTTTAAGCCTGCTGTGAAAAACCAATAAATTAAATAAAAGATGCTGCAAATGTCCATCTTATCTGACAAAACTGCGACTGAATATCCTAAAGGGGGGATAGTCTGAAAATATATCTCAAAATAATAAAACATACTTGTGAACAAAAGCATTCACATCTTTGATATCAATGCTCTTTTCTATTTCATACTGATTGAAGTCATTCTAATTCATAAATGCATTTTGTTGCACCATGAATCCACCCCATGCAGACTTTTTTTCCTGGAAAGAACAGCCGTGCAATCATGTGGATGATTTTAGCTTTAACCCCTTTCATTTACCATTCATCAGATAAACTTCAGCGTGTCACTATACATAGCTCATGTCAAGTATGCTTACTCAAAATGGCTCTCAATCGGCAGTCGATTTGGCAAAGATCTTCTTATAATATGAAAGAGCTGATTCAAACTTACACGTGTTCACTGCCAAACTGGTGTATCTGAAGGTGTCTGAAGTGTTTGTTGTCTTAACGGGCAGAGGAACTTCATTAGCCGAGTCATGGAGCCCTTTCCATTCCCTGTTTTGGATACATATTTGAGCTGTGGTTTGGTGCCATGCGTGGATACCATGCCAGCGGTGTGATGCAGAAAATAAAAAAGCAATATCATTCCTCAGTCATGTGGTTGATGATATACACTCTCAGAAAAAAGGTACAAAAGCTGTCACTGGATGGTACGCTTTTAAAAAGGTACACTTAAGAGCGCACACTGGGTTAAAAACAAGCCAAGTTGGGTTGAAAATGGACAAACCCATGCAGCGATTGGGTTGTTTTAACCCAGAGGTTGGGTTAAATGTTTGCCCAACGTACTAGGGAGTTTTATTTAACTCAACTATTGTTTAAAAATGACTATATGGCTGACTTAAAATGAACCCAAAATCGAAAATCAGACACATAATTACTAGAGGCAACAATAATAATCAAAAGGTGAACATTTATTAATAAGCAATTTAATAAATGTTTATTGTTTAATTTATTAGTCATTAAACATATTAATAAATGTTAATTTCCAACATATTTTGGGTTCATTTTAAGCGAGCAATACAGTAATTTTTAAACAATAGTTGAGTTAAATAAAACTACCCAGCAGGTTGGGTCAAACACTGGGTTAAACCAACCCAATTGCTGGGTTTGTCCATTTTCAACCCAACTTGGGTTGTTTTTAACCAAGCTTTTTTTAGAGTGCATATTAGTACCCAAATGGTAGGCCTACACAACCAGTTTTGAGTTAAAAACAACCCAAGTTGGGTTGAAAATGGACAAACCCAGCGGTTGGGTTAAATGTTTGCCCATAGTGCTGGGCAGTTTTATTTAACTCAACTATTGTTTAAAAATGACTGTATTTCTTGCTTAAAATGAACCCAAATTATGTTGGAAATTAACATTTATTAATATATTTAATGAATTTAATGAACATTAAATGAATGATAATTAAACAATAAATTGCTTATTAATAAATGTTCACCTTTTGATTATTATTGTTGCCTCTAGTAATTATGTGTCTGATTTTTAATTTCCAACATATTTTGCGTTCATTTTAAGCCAGACATATAGTCATTTTTAAACAATAGTTGAGTTAAATAAAACTGCCCAGCAGGTTGCAAACTTTTAACCCAATGGCTGGGTTAAAACAACCCAACCGCTGGGTTTGCCATATTTAACCCAACTTGGGTTGTTCTTAACCCAGCGTTTTTTAGAGTGTACATAGTACAGCGTTTTTAAATGGTACGTCCCAGTGACAGCTTTTGTACCATGTTTTCTATAGACCTGAAGATCTGTTTCATATTTTGGATGTCTTCCTTAATCTGACAATCGGGTATTGGAGGCTACAGGCAAATGAAGTGTATTCAGTAACGGAGACAGTGTTGAGGTAATTCAGGACTGATAACCACTGCTATATAGCTATTTTTGCGTTTATAGTGAAAGGCTTGTGATCAGAGATTTCGTGAAGAAAAATTAAACTTATATCTTGACGTCTTGATAGGCTATCTTTGGCATGCATTCGATGTCTTCAATAAAGCCTGTTTTGAAGTTGGTATTTTTGGGTTCGGATTAAATCTCCCCAAATTAATGAGCCACATAATGGGAAATCTCCGTGTGGACGGTCGCCATTAAGCTATAACGCATTATGCTGTCATTCTCTGCCTTTGAAAACGATGGAGCAACAAACAACTGTTGTTGTCCCTGCGGCAGCATCCCGGTTAAATTAGCTTTAATGAACATGTAATTGCTGGGAATAGACTGAAGCAAACAAGGTTTCTAATTGATTTGCATTTCTCCTTTTTGTGAGCAGTCGCTCATTGTCCGAGCGCGCTATTGATCGGCTACTGTGTATCGCCCCGCATGTGTTTCCCTTCATTAACTGATAACGGGTTACTGATGACTCCCATCCCGGCTCTAATGTGGCTTAACGCCTACTTTGTTCCCGTGTCATGTCGGAGGGCAGCCCGGAATAATGAGTAAGTGGGTGGGCTGTGTTTGGGGCTATCTGCTGGGGAGGCGTTTAGTCTGCCGGGTGCAAGGAGATCACTGGAGGGGTTAAAAAAGCAGCACCTCTTAGGTCTGGATTACTTTTAACTGCTGCACAGCGTGGGTCCGTCTTCCATTTTAACCAACAACCTGAAGCGATCGCTTGAACTCGATTCGAGTCTATATCACACTCTATATCACTAGAAACTGAAATTTAAACAAATAGCTAGAAATTCTTTAACACATGCGTGACATTTTATGTGGGGACCAGGTAGGCATAGACAATTTTAGGTTGCCGCGCACCAAAAAGGCTACAAATAAGGGTCCAAGTGAAGTGATGCCAAAGAAGAACCATTTTTGGTTCCCCAAACAACCTTTTACTTAACAGTTCTTTAAAGAACATAAAGAATTTTTCGTCCAATGGAAAGCGGATGTTAAAGGTTCTTCATGGAACCATCGATTCCAAAAAAGAACCTTTATTTGAGTATATGGCTACATATTACGGGTATGCAATAGCTGCAGTTTTGTTGATTCAGCATTTTTCAACGAAATACTAGTTATGTAATGGCAACAAGATTGCAATAATAGTCAACAATATAGGAATATTTATATGTATTGCCTAACACACACACACACACACACACACACACACACATATATATATATATATATATATATATATATATATATACAGTAAAAGGCCTAATATTGGTACAAGTAGCCTCAGTATAGCTATAATTCAATTGTAAACAATACGATTCAGATTTATTTTATTTTATTTTTAAATCGTTCCAAAGCGTAGAGATTAGAATGGAATTAAAACTAACTGTGGTCAGGAAATATTCCCTATAACATTACTAAGACACATTGGACATGGGGGAGTGTTGGTGTCCGTCTTTCCAACGCTATCTCACGACCAAAAATAGGCCTAAATGTTGGCTAGCTGTTATTTGTGTTGTGCATAGGCTTACCCCGGAAACTGAACAACCAGTCCCAGAAATTCTAATCGCCACAGACGTTTACCCTGATTTTCTTTGCCATAGACTTGTAAATTGTGCATAGAAATGATAAATGATACGCCATACGTGCAAATTGCTGCGTAATACAATGGTCACACAACGGCGAGCCGCTGCGCTCACAGAGAGAATTGCATGTTAGCTAATTGTTAATTTGGGCGACTCGCGCTGGCTAATTATGGCGGCACCGCCAAGCCATTTGCATGATGGACTTGCCACCTGCCTCGACGCATGACAGCCCGCAGCCTGGGCAAACTATATAATTACTGAACAGTGGAGGGGCAATTTTTGACTGCAGTCCCTTTGTGTGACATGAATTCTTCCTAATGACATATTTGATAAAGGGGCAAATAGCATCCCTCCTTCCGGTTCTACAGAAAAAAGCCATAATCTCAACAGGTCTTAATGTTTGAGCCCCGCACCGCACTCCTGTATAGGCCGATTCTTCACAGTTGCGAGGCCTAGGCTACTCATTGTGTTCCGCCAAGGTCGCCTGCATTTAGGCCTGACATGACTAACAGAATGCAATGGTTCGAGATATAACAGTGATTCTTTTTTCACTCTATAATTGCTTTTCGGAACATTAAAATGTTTTTGGGACAAGCAATGTTAATAGTTTATGCACAAGATTGTATCTATAGATATCGCTAAAAAATTCTGGGTTAAAAACAACCCAAGTTGGGTTGAAAGTGGACAAGCCCATGCAGCGATTGGGTTGTTTTAACCCAGCGGTTGGGTTAAATGTTTGCCCAACGTGCTGGGCAGTTTAATTTAACTCAACTATTGTTTAAAAATAACTATATGTCTGGCTTAAAATGAACCAAAAATAGGTTGGAAATTAAAAATCAGACACAATAATAATCAGAAGGTGAACATTTATTAATAAGCAATTTAATAAATGTTTATTATTTAGTTATTATTCATTCAACATATTAATAAATGTTAATTTCCAACATACTTTGGGTTCATTTTAAGCAAGAAATGCAGTCATTTTTTAACAGTAGTTGAGTTAAATAAAACTACCCAGCAGATTGGGTCAAACATTTAACCCAACCACTGGGTTAAAACAACCCATTCACTGGGTTTGTCCATTTTCAACCCAACTTGGGTTGTTTTTAACCCAGCATTTTTTAGTGAGACACATTTTTCGATTAATTTCATACAACAACTGAAAAGATGCAATGGGACGAATGTGAAAAAGTCCATAAAAATGATAGCCTATTGAAATGTGGTTCTTCTACTCATTTATTAGGATATATCCCAAACATAGTGACACTGTATTTTGTTACTTACCAGAATATATGCATTGAAGATTATTTAGATTGCTTCTGATTTATATTCATCTCTGACTTTAGATTGCAATTGCATGCTAAACAGGTCCACAAACACTGTAAAAAGTGGAAACCTTGACCCTAAAAGAGATAGTACACCCAAAAATGAAAATCCTGTCTCCCTTTTGAAGTGAATAAAACCAGTTAAATCTATATGTTACCGACATAAAGCTTATTTTAGGCCTATGTTACTAGTCAGTGACATTTTTAGTGCACAAATGCATCTTGTTCTGATATTCAACTGCATTAGCTTACTACGATTATACTAATATTGCTATATTAATATATAATTCATTGATCATTGCTAATCCATTTTGTTATTTAGCCTGGTTGTTTATAGCGTTGGACTGACGGTTTAGATCCGCTAGGTTTAATACTGATACTATTTTAATAGTTTCTGTTGTACCACGCTTAAGTAATCAGATAGTGTTTAAGTGACAAAAAGTTGATCAAAATAGCAGTGGGGTGAGGTGATTACATGTTATTTAGCGGGGGAGGAAGTGTTAACACGGTTAGTAATGGTTCGCTGATCACCAAAGGACTCCCGCTGGTACAGTAAAGACTGCGATAGAGCGCCTCTTGTCTGCTCAGAGTTTCATTATTGAGTCATGACCCGCGCGCACGAGCACGAGCCACCCGGACATTTCAGAACATTCAGATAAATTCTTTATTCAGAGATACTTATATTTAGAAATCTCTGTCTCCTCTCTCCTTGGACACACGAAACTCCCACAGAAATGGGCCACAATTGTGTAGGGCCCCCATCTGACATTGTATAAGTTTTTTTTTTTTTTTTTTTTTTTTTTGTGGCTATTTGTCAATAAGGGATTTGTGTTCACATTAATGTTTTTAGATTTGTGGAGTAAAAAAGAAGTGAAAAGATAAAATTAGGCCTTTGGGTAAGAAGGCCCCAAGAATTGAATTCACATATTTTTGTTTAATTGAATACATATTGTAATTCATGGGGTTATTATTCAGTAATTTCATGAATTAGATGCACATTTCAGACATCAGTGCTTTTAATTAAAACCTATAGACTAATTTAGTGAAATTTGAATTCATAGTGTTGCTATTATGACATATCTTCAAATAACATATGGCTATAAATAATCATGCCTGAATATAAGTGTACATTTCAGATCAAACTCTTTTACTGTGATTAAATAGAATATTTTAAATATTTTTAGACATTAATGACACTTAAAACATATATAAATATTAATAAGAAAGTAATTTACACATTCTGTAAAAGTTTACCATGCAGGTGGCCATCTATAAGGACATCCTCTTTGGATAATTTTACATTTTATGCAGTAATTTAGCAAATGTTTCTATTTATTTCCCTTAAAAACACATACTGGTTGATGCATCATCATCCTGCGCATACTAAACTTTATTATATCTTTATTTATAAGTAAATGCACATTGTTCTTAAGGGGGGCATCTTCCCCCATCTTACCCTATGATTGCCCAATCCAATACAGTATGAGGGCTGTCCTCAAGAATCTGTTATACATGAAAAATAAACCAAATGCTCATGACCCGGGTGATTCATCGTTTAAAAACGTGCGTGAAAATCGATTTAATCTTTCCTTACATCTAAGTGAGAAATGAGGTATTTTCCTATCAGCAGTTTCAGCAATTTGCCTCATTGTAAATTCGACCATTTAAATTACAGGATTCTAAAAGACACCGCCATTAAAATAGTAATTTTCTTTGAAGAGAAGCAAAATAATAATAATAATGACAAAAACTGTAAAGAAATGGGAAGGTATGAAAATGCAGTTTTTGTTCAATGGATGGGAAAGGCTGCATTCACATAAGGCTGAATGCGCTGCATTTCACTGGTGCCACAATTACACTGAAAGGTCAAGTATTACTGCATCTTGTGTTCCGCGCTGCATGCTAAGTATTTCTTCTTGCAAATGACCCTCGTCTGCGTTCGCAGTACAATGGCCTCAAGAAGCAGATAAATACTGGACAATTAAATACATTTTTGCTACTAGTTGACAATAAGATTTACTAAAGAAGGTGATTGCAGTTAATGTGTAATTGTGCCATTTGTCATGTACATACTGAAGCTGGGAATGAGTTTGAAGCTGTAGTCTTGCTCATTTCTTTGTTACTTTGCTTTTACAACCTCCAGATTAAACGCGGAAGATGAGGTATAGCCTACATTTGAAAGTTGGAGAATATCTCTGTCCTTTTTAATCAAAGGCATACTTCATTCTTATTCTCTATTTTAAAAACTCAAGTACTTCAGTGAAGCAGTTCCGACAAATACAGATTTGCCTTTTTGCTCCATAACTGTAAACGATCCTGCCAAATTTGATGTGAGTTTTAAGTCTGTTAAACCTCTCTCTCTCGGTTTTCCTACTTCGTTTGAAGTAGTTGCTTTCTCATTCCCCGCACATGCTGTGCTGTGGTTGTGGTGTGTCAAGAATAGAGTTTAAATATGGTTTTGGATATTTAAATAATAGGATTATGTTCTGTCATTTGATTTGGATATGGACCGCTCTCGCCTGATTTTGTTGCGGACTGTAAATTGTCCAATTAAGCATTTTAAGTTATACTTTTACTTTAACATGAATGTGTTTGGAAATAAATTAAGTTATTAAGTATAGTGTACATGGCAATGCTGGTGAAAGAAGCTTCAGCACCCCGGACAGCTCCAGAGAAAATGACATAATGCCAACTAAAAATACACTATGTGGGAAAATCATTGCATAACCTTCCATTTTGAAGGTGTGGCCAAAGCGAGTTTGTTTTGTGTGTGGACATGTTTAAAGTCAGTGGTGTGAATAAGAGATGATCGCTTTAGTGAAATTAACTGGTATGTCGTATTTGGCACGTATTTGACGTTTATATTTACGCTGTACGTCACATTTCTGCTCTTTAGAAATCTTAAATCCAGTTTTATTTATGTTGAACATCTTAGATACACGATTAATCCCAAATATGCATGGTTATTTTTGTCGAGATAATCACAAAGTTTTATCGAGTTGGGTTCACCGCAAATAAACTATAAATGCAGATCAACCAGTTTCCCCGAACTACAGTGTAGAATAAAACAGGGAACGGACCTCGGAAACCCTGATTGCACTGAGATTGGGGTCTAATTGCAGAGAGGTGACTGGGACCTTTGCACCCAAAGCCTCGAGGACAGTCCGCAGTTGTGCAACGTGTGTTGAGTGAAAGTGATGAGAGCATACACGCTTCCAACAAGTCATTTTCAACAGCTACAAGCTCCACACAAAGACCACACACCGAGCCTAAGACATGTTAATGTAATCTGGAGTCTTTCAGAGGAGCTCTAACAAAACGAATCCCCGAAAACCTAATAGACTCTTTCGGCGCTGGTGGATTGCTGTGGAAAATGATTGAATTTGCACAACGGATAAAAGAGAAAATCTTACTTGCCTATAAAATGAACGTTTATTTCATGTATTTGGTTAATCAATTTATCTAGACTTGCGATGAAAGTACGTATGGTTAAGATCCTCAAACATTCGTCTACTGAAGTTTATTACATTGCAGTGATGTAGCCTACAAATATAGGTAGCCTAATACTGTGGTAATATAGGCCTATACTTTTAAATTTTAATTTCGCTCCTTGTAAATTCAAATAAACAAATAAACTCTTGTCACGAGAAACTGACTAACACGCCTTTTGAGGAACGAATATTTAAATTCTTAAACACGTGTACTCTTATGATAGGACAGTACACATTTTTTAGATTTTTTTTTAGATCGCAAAAAACATAATATTCATAGTAGTCGCCCATTGATCTTGTCTTTTTATACAAATTATAGACATTGCTTGGAGTTTTAGGTGGAGGTTACACATAATTGAGTATCAGTGCAAGTAAAAGAAGCATCTGTAGGCCTTCGAAAGTATAATTTCGGACATAATCGACAAAATGATCTGTTGATTTAACGACCCTTCACAGAAAAGAAGAGCGCCATTACAATCAGCGAGTCATTAAAACGCGCGCCCCACTGCCCGCTTACTGGCGCGAGAGCTCCACATAAATACCTTCATCAGTTGAAGGTTTACTACATGCAGAGGGTTTTATTTGCGAATAAATGCTATAAAACCCAGGCGTGAACATCAGCAACAAGGGCCACACCGACCATTCGGCCTAATGGCCTATATTGTGTACACGTTGCATCAACAGTTACAGCTACTATCGCTGTTGGAGCGTATATAGTCTATAAAATATCAGGGCAATCAGTGCACCATTTATTACAATATTTCCACAAATAACAGAGAGTTATAAACGCTAAAAGAGCAATGTTAGTCAACTCTGGTTTGTCAAGCAAAAAGATGTAACTTATTAAAATGAGTGAACACATTTCTTATCCCTCACAACACTAAAGATCTTCTTCTGGAAATATTTTTGGCCAATTTAGCGAATATATGTTGTGCAATTATAAGGGCAAGAGCATAGTGGAACTGATTCAGAAAAGCGACAATGGTAACAATCGTTTAGTTTTGGAGGGAAAACACATTTAATCAAGGGGTTCTTAAAATCTTTGAAATGACAATAACATGGTCGAAACTAGTGAATTTTATAATTGAAATGTAGTTGAAAAGTTTTTGCATCACATACTCGATAATTATATGTGACCCTGGACCACAAAACCAGTCACAAGGGTCAATTTTTTAAATTGAGATTTATACATCATATAAATAAGTTTTCCATTGATGTATGGTTTGTTAGGACAGGACAATATTTGGCCGAGATACAACTATTTGAAAATCTGGAATCTGAGGGTGCAAAAAAATCAAAATATTGAGAAAATCGCCTTTAAAGTTGTCCAAATGAAGTCCTTAGCAATGCATATACACATATATTTACGGTAGGAAATTTACAAAATATCTTCATGGAACATGATCTTTACTTAATATCCTAATGATTTTTGGCATAAAAGAAAAATCGATCATTTTGACCTATACAATGTACTGTTGGTTATTGATAAACCCGTGCGACTTGTGGTCCAGGGTCACATATAGTCTATAAACCACAGAAGTCCAAAATGTTATTTGAAAATAATCAAGCCCAGCTCAGAATGTTTTTTTTTTTTTTACATAAATAATTATGATAGTATTAAAGAAGAAAGAAAGAAAGAAAGAAAGAAAGAAAGTCTGACTGATTTCGTTAATGGACCCGCGGCCTTTGTATGCCAGTATACAACCGATTCCGTTCGTGGGCTATTTAGGCTATTTGGGCTATTTTTGGTCAAAACTTGTAGTAAAAATGTCGAGTAGAAATGTCAAATTTGATTCAATTATTTCCTTGTGTGGACTAGGCGACATCTCGGCACGCACTTTCAAATTTTCTCGCAGTCAATCTTCCCTCAGCCCTCTGATGTTTACGGTCTTTATCAATACGTAAACACGGGGGCATTTGATTTTACCTCAGATCTTCACAAACACGGTATTGATGGACGGCGCTCTGATAAGTGTGTTTATTTCGTCTTGCAAAGTTATTTAGGAGAATACTGTTGTTTGTACAGCGATGTGATTGATAAGTTAGCTTTTAGGAGCGTTTGTTTGATGTGAGTTTCTCTCAACGAGTGGAGACCTCACCTGAACTGACTCATTATTTAAACGACAAAGAGTTGCAAAAAGAAATCTCTACAAAACCTTCGTTTACTTTGGAAAGGCATAGGCTACAACTTATTTAATGGGTTATTAACTAATTACAATTAACTTAGGATCGAACTTTTACCATTATGAATCAAATTGCGCAAGTTTTATATAGTAAGCGTTTTAAAAATATTGCTTTGCTTTGTCAATTTGCACGTAAATGGATTCCGGGTTTTTCAACTGTTTAAAAAAGTTAGCATTTAAAACGCAAAATAAACTTCTGACATAATGTTTATGGTGTGACTTCATGAGTGTTGCGACACACAGAAAACTACAGAACTATTTGCAGAATGAACACTTTACTATAAGAGGCCCGTCCAATCCTGAAGGAATATCCATTACAAACAGTAGAAATAGTTGATTGAAAACAATGTGCGACTGCAGCAAAAAATCCTTCTAATGAGTATTCAGAAAGCTTGTAGCCTACAAATGTAAAGGCTAATTGTGTGGAAGTTTGTTGACTTTGTTTGACTCGTTTTAATTGTATTAATCATGTTCAGTTGGCCACCGCCGAGTGATAGATTCTTACACCCAAAATCTAAAATAAACGTATTGTTAGGATATTGTTATTGTCATAATTTATTAATATGATTGTATGACTGCGTTTAAGTCAAATATCTATATAAGTTACAAGAAAATTAAACGTACAAATAACAAAGGAACTGAAAAAAAAAAACATGTGACCCTTAATATCGATAAAAATTTTGTACAATATACATATCGCTAAAAACTATGTAATCAGTCCAAACCTTTTACAGAAATATACAAGCTACGTTTTACAATGAAATCTATAAGAAATCAGTTTAGTGTGAGGGGTTCGTTCGTCTTCATTGTTGAACGGGACATTTTTTTTTTTTTTTTTTTTCAAAAAAAAAATCCAACAGGATGACAGAATATTTGTGATTTTAGTGTTTCAATCAGTCTCCATTTAAAATCTAGTGTAGTATATAAATAATTCCATCTTCTTAATGATGTTTTGGCGCTCATCCTCACAATAAAAGATTTGATACCTTTGACATTTGGCAATCCTCGTGTTGCTTGCAGCCTTCTCCCTCCAGAAAGGAGAGCGCAACCACTGTTCGCATGGTCTTTTTTTGAGCAGAGTATACAGATTATCTGCATCCACCTGTCGTTTTGTTATTGTATTATAGTCTGTTCCGGTGTCACCACGTCCTGCCGTAAAGCAGAGCGGAGCAGGGCAAGGCAGCTCCATACTCGGAGCCGGAAGAGTTCAGGTGTGACAGGCCGGACACCTGGGTTTGGAGAGATGGAGGGCTTGCAGCATGTTGACCCAGATCTGGGGACTGGCCGGCGTTGCCTACCTGCTGACTTTGATGCTGGCCCATTGAAGAACTGTTATTGGACATAATCATGACGTTCCCCCCCTGGTGATGGTGGCTTTGTACACCAGTGTTGGGTGTATGGCTGCTGCCTTGGCATGGCTTTCCGTCTTTCACTAACACTGGCACGGCCACCCGCCGCGGAGACTGCTGCTGCTGCTGACAGGAGCCATTGTCTTGTTGCATTTGCTGCTGGGACACCTTGTCCTTGGCCTGCCTTTTCATTTTATATCGGTGGTTTTGAAACCAAATTTTAACTTGAGTCGGAGTCAAGTGAATCATGCTGGCCAGATGTTCCCTTTCCGGCGCGGAGAGGTACTTCTGCTGCTTGAACCGTCGCTCGAGCTCGTACACCTGCGCCTGGGAGAAGAGTACTCGTCTCTTCCGGCGAGGTGTGCTGGTCAGCGGACCCATGCCTTTGCCAACATCCGCCAGGGAACTCAGAGTGCTCATACTGCCCATATTCATACCAGACGAGGAACCCATGAAACGAGAGACTGCAAAAGAGAACGGTTTAATTTAGCTTTGCGATTTAGTATCAGTAATTAAATGACCACAGAAAATACAAAGCTCAGTGCAGTAAAAAGAGCTGTGCACTATTACGCAATCGTCTCTTGTTAGACTTTTCCCTGCTTTGGACAAACACGGTTAAGAGTCTGTTAATTGATGCAGTTTGTTTGGGTTCAGATAAAGCACCTGGCACGTTTAACGCGCGGTTGGATTAACATATTTCCCCTTAATCTACTGTCAAAAGCAGCATGTTCACTTAAAAGGCTGGGGTTTACAGTAAACAAAAAAGGCTACAGATTTTATACCTGACATGTTTAATACACTTAAAATATCTTAAAAAAAATCTCACGTACTTGTAGAGAAGCGTGGGTCAGGATTCGTTCCGTACCAGCTGGTGGCCGTCGTGCTGCCTCTCATGCCGTCTTGATAGGCCGGCAGGTCGCTCATGTTGCCCAAATTCCCGTTACAGTAGCCCCCCATGGCTGTATGTGACAGCTGGGAAACTCCAGCTGCAGTCATGTGGTAGGCAGCGGGTACTGTTCCATTGTGGCCCATGTGGTGCTGCTGCATCGCCGCTTGCGTGACTTGGGGTTGTCTGTACGAGGCAAGTGGAGCCCCCAAGTTGTTCCCCTCCATACTCACTTTTTTGTAGCTCTCTTCAAGAGGACTTAAGATATCGGATACAGAAAAAGGAGTCGTATGCTTAGGGCTCATCGACATTGTTCTGTGTTGGAAAGGGAGAAATTAGAAGGCAAGGCAATCTCTCCTTCTTTTTTTTGGCCAGCTCCTCTGTTCCTGTTGTTTCACCGTCGCTGCAGCAGGATGGAAACGTATGAGTGTGCACTGGAGTCCGCCTTAATTGGTTTGAGTGGGAGCTCGAAGCTGACTTTCGTTTGTTTTAGCTTGGTGCCAGGTTTAAGGCTTCCATCAGAGGCGGGGCATCAGCAGCCAGGGCAACAATACAAAGCAGCGCTATCATCTGTGCGCCCACGCACATTTTCTATTACGCGGTCTTCAGCTACCCGTGCCATCCCCCAACCCCGAAAACATTTACGCGTGTAACAACACCTGTGCGTAAAATTAATTCGTCCATAGTTCATTTTCAGCGCGAGGCTGTTTATTTCGCGGCTTGCAAGGAACACGGCGAAGGATGAAATATTGACAGTTGGAGTGATGTTTATAAGGGCCCCTTGATGTGAGTGCATATGCGGACTTCAGACTTTGAGAACCACTCAGTTTCTCTGAGAGAAAAAAAAAAAAAACTTGAGTTGAACTACTGACTTTTAATGGCCACAAGAGGCTTCTGGTGATTGCAGGCGTGTTTGTATTATGCTCCATCGTACTCAACATGCAAAGGGCCCTTGCGACGACTCAGGAACACTGACTGACAAATAAATAAATACATACGCGCGTGTTAAGAGGCCAAGTAAATGATTAAGCCCGTTTCCGTTTGATATTATTGGACATAGGCAGCGTGTCGTCCAAATTCCCATCCACTCGGCTCAGACACGCGGTACTGAGGGAAATGAACTCGGGAGGAGGAGAGGCTCTCAGGTAAAGTTAACGACGCGGAAATAACCTGAGTAAGTCCTGAAGTAACTCCGTCTAAGTTCAATAATGCATAGCTTACCCTGCAGTGCGATCCCCGATCGACGCCCTATAGGTCTCCCTCAATATGGCTGGACAGAAAAGCAATTTTACAGAATTTTTTTCATTTCATTATAATTATTACGCTATTATTATTAATAATCTTATTAGCTATTTCATATTTATTTTGTAACAAATATAATTGATTTTGTAGCTATTTGCAAAACAACGCGTTGTCTTATGCTAGGCTAAAATTTTACTTTAACTATTCTACAACTAATAATTACGTTTTCATTTTTTTCGTCCTCCTGATATCGCAATATATGTGGCTCTAACATTAATTTACTTAGACAATAACACCCATTTATCGTATCAAATTTAAAACTGTCAATAGAGAAGCAAACAAACCTTTTGGGACACCATGAGTTCATGTCTTTTGGATAAAACAAAAAACATGTAGGCAAAGTAAGATTTTCATATTGTAGACTTGAATATTTGGTGTAAACTTTCGTTTTTATCAAGACCAGCGTTCATCGAGAGTCTTCGCCGCTAAGCGCTGCAATCTTCTAAACAAAAACGGCTCGTTAAAAGAAAACCTGAAGCAGATTTAGAAGGAAACAGTTGATTTTATGGTCATCAGCAGTCAGGGATTATAGAGACTAGTTGTTGTTTTTTTAAATATTATTTTAATATAGAGTTATGGTTAAAAAATAAACAAGTGTGTTCTTCTTTTTGTAACGATATCGTGCTATTCATTTCCCTAATGTCTACAGCATCAGCTCAACTAAAAAATGCAAAAGTCGGAGTCTGATTATAAAATCATTAACATCACTTTATTAAAACAGGAAATACAAATTCTGTCGCATTTTTAATTATGCTGCACTTTTTTGCTTTTATGTTTTCTAAATAAATTCAAATGCCTTTCGAAAATGGCATTTTACGCTATGTATTTATTTGTTTCTTTGTGGAACACTAAGTGTTAATCTGAAATAACCAGCTGCCCTGAAGAGTTAACAGGAACACAAACATAGGTCAGTGTATCCCTAATAAAACTATCAAAGTGCGTTTACGCCACAATAATACAAAAGGAGACCAAAAGATGATACGGATTCAGAATAACATAACCCATAGGCTATTAGGATGAGCCAAAAAACATTTAAAACGAGGGAATACAGCGTCTTCTGGTGGTCACAAGTCTGAATATTTTCAAATGACACGACAAAAAGCTCCTCCAGTGAGCAAAGACTGATAGCTTTAGTTTCATTTAATACCAACAATACATTAGCAACTTTTTACACTTTTATGAGAAACATTTCAACCTTATGTTTCCAGCGAGCGTTCACCACTCAAAACGATCGTGATTGTCAGCTTGTCGCATTTTAAAGTGAACAATTGATATAGACCTACGTTAACCTCTTTAAACTAGCAGACAACCGCGCATTTCTCTAGTTTGAAGTTAGCACAGGTGGGCGTAGTTTGTGCACCAGAGATGATAATCGCGAGTGCAATTATAACAATTAATGTCAAAACTACGGGGCGTCCAATGCAGCTTTCAAGGTGTTCGGCCTACTTGATCCAGTTTACAAAAGGCTCTCTTAATTATCTTAATCAGGCTCACTCCTCTCTACTGGAGTACGGCTATCATGGTCAATTAACGGCAATTAGTAGTACGATTTGTGTTGTTTTTAACATCTTTTTCTATTGACAAACCGGAGTTTTGTTCAGCGCTACCTGGGTGGCTAATACATATTCAATATGCATATGCATATATATAAAATATGTCATCATTTAGGCCTATCCAAAGGCGTATTATATTATATTATATTATATTATATTATATTATACTATATTATACTATATTATATTATATTATATTATACTATATTATATTATATTATATTATATTATATTATATTAGGTTTATTTGTCCTAATGTGTCTTATTAAACGTTTGTTTACGGTGGGACGCGGGTGATATTGACGCTCATCAGGTGCAGTAAATATTGACAACCAAGTACGCAAACTTTAGACTCCGCGATGCTATTGTGACATCTAGTGGAGAGTGACAGCCATGCATTTTGTACAGAGAGCGCTCATGGGAACGAGAGAGAGGAGCATTCGTTTCCTTCTGAGCCAAATCAGATCAAGCCCAGCACAGGAAGCTGTTAACCTCAAGGTGGCAGAGTGGTCCTGCTTACAGCCAGGCAGCCAACACTGTGACATCACATATTGAATGATGTCACGCTTTTCCCCCCCCTTTTTTCACTTTATAGTTAACTAGCAAAGTCTGACAGACCATCCGGAGGCATGAAACGCATTTGCAATGACATAGGCGGAGACCGGGGATAAAAGTAACACCTTTTGTTTGAGCATCGGTAACTCAGTGGTTGTATGTGCTATATCTTTCAAAATTTGATACATGACAGCCACATTTGTCTGCTACAAATATAACTCACTTGGACATGTACAACACAATTACAGATTATGTGGGTTCATGTCAAACACAAAGAGTTAGTAGAGTTAGCTGGAGATAATGTCAACACAATAAGATCTACACAATCTAAAGTTATGCAAGAATGTCCCTAGTAAAAAAGTAATATTTAAAATACATGTATGTCATACTGAATACACTTAAATTCTATTAACATATTTACTGACATATTGCTTTAGACCTACTGATATAAAAATTACAATTAAACCTTATTTAGAGTACTACTTGTGCACAATGCACATTTCTTAATATTAGGCCAAACATGTTTTATTGCCACTACTGATGAGGATTGTATGATATTTGAATAATATCAGTCTTTAAATGCAAGATATTTAAAGCGTGCCTAAAGCATACTTGCAATAGTTCCACTTCAGCACAATCAAATATACTTAAGTATATCTTTAGTTGGACCTCAGCACTACTTCTGCACAATTAAAGTGCATTAAGTACAAAATTAGTTGCTCCAATTTAGCAGACTTTAAGTATACTAGTTTAGTATACCAAAAGTATGGTTACACTTTATTTTAAGGTGTCCATGTTACAGTGCAATTATACATTTAAGTACTGAGTAATAATAATTAATGTACTTACTATAGGGTTAGGATTAGGAATAGGGGTTGGCTTAGGGTTAGTTGTCTTTAATTATGCATAATTTATAGTTATTACTACAGTAACTACATGTAACATTGGTAACAAGTGCTACCAAAAGTACAATTGTAGGGTATTTTTATTAAGTACATGATATGTAAATGTATTTGCAGTATACTTAGCATGAAATACATTTCAAATACATTTTAGTATATTTATTTTTCACTAGGGGTTTTGAAGAACAAAGAATAATGAATAAAGTGAGCAGTTTTGAATAAAGAATAAAGCAAATACAAAGGACATTAAATTTAGCACAAAAACAATTGCTGTGTGTGTGTGTTTGTGTGAGTGTTCATGTGTCTGTACTATATTCCTGTCACACAAGGATTCACTATGTTGTCATCCATCTATTTTATGTGAAATTTGGGATATCATATAAAAACGCTGGATGGAAACGCTGAGATGCGCATAAATTCTAAATATGTGCACACAAAAAAAAAACATATGTGCTCAATTGGTTAATGGTTAACCGCGATTAATCGCATCCGAAACAAAAGTTTGTGTTTACATAATTTATGTGTGTGTACTGTGCATTTTTATTATGAATATATACACACATGCATGTATATATTTAGCAAAAATATATTATAAAAATATTTATATTTATATATAATATAAATTATATATAAATATAAATACATGTAAATATTTCTTAAATATATAAATGTATGTATGTGTATTTAGATAAATATACATAATATACATAAAAATACACAGCGCACACACACACACATTATGAAAACACGAACTTTTATTTTGCATTCGATTAATCGCGATTAATCGTTTGACAACACTAGAAGACATGCGCATAAACTATGATGGAAATATATTTACCACATAAATCCCTCAATGCAACAAAAAACTCACGTGATTTTTCTAAACAGGGGATGTGATTGATAACTGGAATCATCATAAGGGGTTGGTTTTTAATATTTAACCAATATTTAACATTTTTAATGAACTTCTACAACTAGGACGCAAAAAGCCATAACATAGCTGTTAGCATGTGGGTTTGAAGTTAGCATGAATGCAAAGCATCAAATTAAACTAGAGAATCAGCCACTTTAGATTATGCAAGTCAAAAAACATCTAGAATACAATGATTGCTGGACAAAAAAAAAAATATATCTTTCCTGATTTTTTGGTCATAAAATCTGCAGTGTTGTTCACAGTCACATGGCACTTCTCGCGTGAGCTCAAAAAGGTGATGGGAGTGTATTATATTAAATTACATCACCACAGATCTTTTCTGTTAAAACTGACTAACGTGTTACAACACTCCCCGGTCCCCCATAACATTTGTTTATTGATTATTTAACAAGGCACACAATCGTCTCTGCGAAGAGTATGAAAAGCAGTATATGATAACAATAACTCTGTTAATCATGTCCTAAAAATATCAACAAAACATCAAACAAAAACTTTCGTTTCAGAGTTTCATATAGTATAACATTAATAGGCCTTGTTTTATCTGGTGTGCTCAAATAATCTGTTTTTGTTACAGGCATTTCAAAGCATCAGTTTTCATACAGTGCATTATGTGAAAGGTAAATGTTTAATCAAAGCACGCGATTTATTTATTTTTAAGAGAAAAAAACAACTTCATAAGCGTAATTGTTGAGTTTTACTATGTTCCTACCAAGTTGTTGTGTCCAAGTCTCGCCATAAACCAAGGGAGACCTCTAAAAGCCTGTCTTTGTCACTCCCCAAACCCAACGACTTTTAAAACTCCATTGTCTTGTTAAAGCCCATAAATTTGTCACCCGGGACTGATTAAACATCACGAGAATTGAGACGCTGCGGATTTTGTCTAGGTCCCTTTGGGAACCACACAATGGTCCTTTCAGAGGACGACACAAAAAAGTGTTTTAGGGAAGATGTAGCGAAGAGAGCGCTGCGGTCAGTCCCCTCCATATGTAGTACAAGGTGGCCTGAGAGAGGGGACAAAAGACCAGGTGACAAGGATGATACTAACTGGGTCGCTGAATTAATTGGGACAAGTTCGGGATAGAGAAAGCAAGAGAAAACACGCCTCTTTCATTAATGTTACAACAATGATCAGCCTCTTTTAAAATATGGAGGAGGCAGAGTTCCTTGAACTTTCTGAAGTCACGGTGCAATTTGTCATTTTTTGGGTGTGTTGGGGAAACATTTTTACTTCGATACTTTAATTTAGTCCCCTAAACTTTAATCACCACTCAAACCAAATCAAACGCTTAAACAAACAAAAATGCTTGTAACGCGGTATATAAATATTTCGTATCCCGTAAAAAACGCAAGTTCCAGAATCACACAAGAATCAATATCCATTGTGCATCCTACATTTCTTCCTCAGTGTTTACCTACTGTTGAGTCTTAAAGCAGGGTTCTTTCTTTAAGCTGCATGCTTATTTGGTCTGTTGGGTGAAAGTGGACGTCTTAACATTACAAAAGCCACTCATCTCTTGCTGTGCGCTAATTCTCATACTCTTTTCAGTTCAGTCTGAGATCTTTTATACAAACACTGTGCAACAATCGCGGGGATTAACAGAAAGGTGAACGAATTATACTAAACAAATGACAAAAAATTACTCCTTCGAACCAAAGAATGAATAAAATATTTTAAAAAGGAGTGATTTCAAGCTTAAATAATATTTAATACGTGTATAAACACAATTCAAACAGAGGTATACATTACTAAAATGTTTTTTATTCTCAGGGTTTTTTTTTTTTGTAATACAAGAACGAAAATGTGTAACATTTTAAGATGATGCACTTTCATCCAAATTACGACACTACATTATTCACTGTATAAAACATAAAACATTTTTTCTCACAGATATATAAACTTTTGGTTTAGAAGAAATACAAACTGTTCAAAAATACACTATATCTAGGCAATTATACACATCAATTAACACAACTGGTCACAACAACACTAAATAGACCACATAATATGTGCAAACAGCATTTATTATTATTATTATTTTATCTTATCAACGCTGAAAGTTTCTACTTTAACAGACCTAAGACTTTATGTAATTAAAAACAACTTGAATCAAGATGAGTCCATGCGCTGTCCTGTGGGGTAAGTCTCGAAATAGTTCGTGTGGTCAAGTGAGTCTCACCAAACACAGAAGTGGTGCCGGGAGGCCGCTGTGTTGGAGGTAAAGTGCTGGTATGTGGGGAAAAGCGCAAAGGGAGTCTGCTGCTGTAAAGACTGGAAACCCTGAACGCTGAAGGGTGAGGATGGTACTGTTGGCGGAACGATGCAGCTTCCCTTTTCGGCATCGATAGTGCAGTTCTGATACGGTTTGCCATCTCGGACCAAAATGGGCACCACGACTCTGCGCAAAACCGGAGGCTGATTGAGGTCCTGAGCGCACTCTATCCGCGCTCTCTTCATTTTGTATCTGTGGTTTTGGAACCAGATCTTCACCTGCGTGGGCGTGAGACGTAGCAGGTGCGCGAGCTGCTCGCGTTCTGGAGCGGACAGGTACCGCTGCTGACGAAAGCGTCGCTCCAGTTCGTAAGTCTGGGCCTTGGAGAATAACACGCGGCGCTTCTTTCTCTTTTCATGCTCTGTATCCGCTGAGAGCACATCTGGCCCGGTGGAGTCTGGTGAAGCCTCAAGGTTGCTCTCGTCTGAGGCTAAAGAGAAAAAAAAAGAGCCTTTATATATCTCTGAAAAACAAACAAACATTAGGCCTATGTGTATGTAAAATATAGGCTACTTTAATGCTAGGATATGAAAAGGTTGGACATTTGAAACATTTTCTCAAAATTGATTGGAATTTAAGAACTTACATATATGTCCTCTATCGTTTTCAGCCCAAGACGAGTAAGGTGAGACGGAAAACGTGTCCACTGGAGAATGGCGCGCGATGTTTTCGGAGTCATTTTCTGGCAAATCCAAAATACTTCTGACAGTGAAACTGAACTTGTTCGAAATAGCCATCTGTAGCGCTGGATTTCTGTTAGTTCCAGGACTGGTTCTCGGTCTTGAAGAGCTATCCTCAGTCAGTCTCGCAGTGCTGAAGTGATGTGTGCGTTTTCAAGACGCGCATCCAAGTGACAATGTGTACACTGATGTCGCGGTGTTTATATAAACAGCACTCGGTGTCTGCTTTGAGGCCTCTCCTCCTTATGGCTTCTAAGTACCTCAATGACTCGTGTACTTAAATCCCTGTAATGGTAGGTGTGAACTCGGCAAAGAATAGCCCGCTACTTTCACAATGATGGAGGGTAACACTCTTCATCATTACTGATTCGTCCGAATTCGTGAAAAGTGGGAAACAGATAATGGTAATTGTTGAGGCTGAATCACGTCTTGGGTGGCAAGTGACAACAAGAGCCCTCCCTTCTTTCCCCCGCTCAAATAACATATCGGATATTTGCATACAAAGTGATCCATTAGCGTCCCAGAGTTGGTTTTCCTAATTCGTTTATTGGGGTAATGTCGTTTATTGCAGGTGTTATTGGGTTAAATGTGCACAGTATTCATGAAATCTAGATATTTGTGGGCTCATAAGAGCAGCCTGAACTTTCGTACAGCCTACTGTAAAAGAAAGTTTCACCTGCGAATTAAACAGATTTAATTAAAACCTAGATGTTTGCTTTAAACTCATATTCAACACTACTTTATTCTCATTTATGAATTCAGCTCCAACACGATCTCCTAGTACTGCGTGTCTATAGCACGAGTTTATGTTTGTATTTGGCGTGCTATTTATACGCTGGAATTACTTTTTGCGTGCATATGATACGCAGTGGGTAGGATTAGTGGTGTAGTGTACGGGCGTATTATATGCACGCGAAAAGTGCGTATTATTTGCACGTCAAACACGTGCGTATTATATGCACGCCAATGGTAATTTCTGCGTATAAATAGCACGCCAATTAGAAACAGAAACTCGTGCTATTGATACGCACTTTCACGAGATCGGGCTCAAATTTGAGAAAAAAATCCAGACATCAAGGAGACAGTAATATGTCGTTATATGGACTATTGCTTACTCCTGCACCTCACCAGTATAAGTACACGAGGCATATCATTGGGTTCGGATGATTCCTGAGACTGCCTAGTCTTAGAGCGCGCTCTGGATGACTGCATAGACCCTCCCAAACAGAGTGGGTATCCGTTCTCGTCTAGTCGTCCTGGGTGGTCGGCCGAAAAAAGGAACACAAATACATGCCAACCAGCGACCAGGAACAAAAGAGGGAAATGTAGCCCCGCGTCCGAGACCCGTTGGAAGCATTTGTTCCAGTCAAGATTTTGCATTTGTTCAGTCCTGAAATAATGCTTGATTGACGCCCCCGCACAATGTCCTTTAACTTTCTCGAATAAATCCGTGCTTGTTTCTTGTTGTCATGGTTTTGAATAGGGATGAACGGGATCGGGGCAACTATCTACTGCTACACGTCTAGCTGCTTACGTCTATACTGAATTATTAGTTATGCGTTTCCAAACGGAAATAAAAGACTTTTCGTTTCCATAAAACCTCAAGTTGTCTCCTGATTAATCAAAGTCTTTCAAAAATAAGATTTCATTTAATTTAATTAAAATTTTTCCTAGATTTTCCGATGTTCAAAAAATAAGGCATACTGACATATTTTGAAAAATGAGGTTTTATAGGCTAATGATTATTTTCGTTATATCAAGTTCAATTCTAAATAGTGTTATGCGTCCATTTTTGGATGTTAAACTGTATAAAGTGAATTCAAATGTTTGCCAAGCTCTTTGAATTTAGGCGCGCGCTCTCAGAGAATCAATAAAGACTCGTGTAGGCACACAGTTTAGTTTCTAATGACCTCTCGTATCTCCTTAATCTATTAGACACCCACAGATAGGAGTATGCTTCAGGAAAAGTGTGCACTCTCAAACACCCAAGAGCTCTTCAGTGTCAAATATTTACCCTTGTTGTTTGACTTCTCAAACCCAAAGGGGGTGAGACAACGGGAATCAGAGAATAATCTATAGAAATAAACATTTCCGCGTGAAGAGCAACACATGTTTACACACATTAGACTCTCGTTAGATCTTATTTAAATCATTATGCTGTATGTTAAAACTCTGTATCACTCTTTACAACATCTGTAACACTTTGAGCACACTGTTAAGAAAACAAAGCTTAATTTCTGCATATCCTAATATTGTTGATTATGTTGCTTTGTTTAATGACTTTAATGAAAAAAGTGTAAAACAAACAAACAAAAAAGTGTAAATCATGACAGAATTGTTATTTTTCGGTGATCTATTCCTTTAAGAAATATTCAAAAACGTATGAAGATCAGAAGATATTGAGTGTAACGATCTTGATAGATCACACACACCTAGTAAAATGACCTTTGGAGCAGTACAGAAATAAAAATAGCAACATTTTTTATTTAAAGAAATGAAGAAATATATATTTTAATTGTGAATCAAGTGTCACCACTGTTACTTACTAATCCATACACGTGTGCGCGTGCACACACACAGAAAATTCGGTTACACTTTATTTTACAGTATGCGTACTTACAGTGTACTTAGAAAGTATTGGTAATATAAGGTCACTACATGGGTTAAGGTTAGGTTTAGGGGTAGGTTCAGGGTAAGTACCAAGTTATAGCCCAGTTATTGTAATTGCTATAACATAGTATGTACATGCGAAACAGGACTGTAAAATAATAATCTCAAAAAATTTCAGAAAAGATCTCCAATATTATAGAGGCATCTAAAATCAACTACCACAAGTTGCAACACAGAGCTTTTAAAACTCAAGAGCTCAACAATAAAAGCAGCAGGCCTACCTGTGAACTCGCTCTGAAACTCATGAACACACCTAACATTTTCAGGCCAACACTTCTGAAGAAAAAAGTAAACCAAACACACCAGAAAGATTACATTTAAAGTTATTAAACACATGAGAACTTTCAAGTCACATATATAAAACTGTACATTTAAAAAAAAAAAAACCTTCTCACGCTTAGTCACCACAAAATCAAAATTGACAATTCTTATTTTTTATATAGAATATTGCAGTATTTGTTATAAATGATTTATGCATGCACATCATTTTTTTAAATGCATGTTCCCTTGTAATCTTTAATCAATATAACTTCCGTTCTCTGATGAAGGTGTGGTATCTGTCAGGAGTTATTAAACAGCAATAAAGCACACAAGACAGGAGCCGCAAATTTCATCCATCTTCTGTACTCATCACTTCCATTCTCACGCACACATTACGTCAGAACAAAACATTTCAACAGTTCAGATTTGCTTTTCAAAATAGTGAACAATATAATTCACTCATGAACACAGCATTTCCCCCTTTTTTAAAAAAACAGAATATTACATCAGTTTAAGTGCCATAGTCCTTTAACCAGCTAGGCTTCCGAACATCACGTTTAGGTCTAGTTGTTTGAGCGTGTTTAGTGAGCAGTTTTCTTCGCCCAAGTTGTTGGCGTGCATGGAAATGCAGTGAGATGGGAAGCATGTTTTTCCATCACTAAGAATGCATGTAAGAATGCACCCCCAGTTTTTCAGCAACCGTGAGAGGATCACTAAACTTTCTGTGCCCCTTATCCGTATCCTTACTTTATCCCCCTCCTGGAAACATGGAGTGTGAGCACCCGGCTTAGCATCAGTGTACTTTTTCATTTTTTTTGTTGGACCCTCGTAACCCTTTGGTGAACAGTCATGTTTGGAGGGTGGACAGGAGCAGATGGCAAAGTAGCCAGCCTTTTGTGCATTTGCCTGCCATAGAGGTGCTGAAAAGGTGAAGTACCAGTTACAGCATGTGGAGTGGCATTGTACTCCTGCAAGAAGTCAGTTACCACAGGTTTCCATGGCTGATGTTGCTGGATGGCCATTTGGACAGTGTGTTGGAGCACACGGCTGAACCTTTCTAGCACCATTAGCTGCCGGGTAGTAGAGAGAGGACAAATTGTGACGAATATTCCTATCTTGCCTTCCAGAAAAGCAGAGAAAGCAGCAGATGTAAACTGAACACCCTTATCAGTAACTAATCAGGTGCAGCGTCAAATGGCCTGACTATATCCACAGCCACTTTCTGCCATGGTCCATTTGGCAGGACGTGACTTGACAGTTTTGTCATTGAGCTGACACGCGTGGCACGGTCGGGACAGCATCATGATCCTAGGCATCCATCACTGGCCATCAATAGAGATCCGAAGGCGTTGTTAAGTTCTCACCTCTCCCTGATGTCCTTTGTGCACTGTGGAGGCCAGCACAGATCGAAGAGCCACAGGTGCAATCAGCCGTGAGCCCCGAAAGACAAAGTTGTCCTTAACAGACAAATTTCTCCGGAAACGCAGAGGGTAGTGTTGTCAAACGTACTGACTTCGATACCAAATCAGTGCTGAAATTTTAAAAATGTGACGATACCAGCATTTCCCCCTAGCATTTTGAGCACTGTTGAGCGGATTCTTAAACACCTCTGATTGGCCATTGTGTTCACGCACTCAACAGATATGTCTGTGATTGGCTACAACGCTTCAAAAACATGTTGTAAATAGACATCTTTGATGCTCTTCACAGAGCGCTTGCACAGATACACATGGAAGCATTTGCAAGCAGGCCTGAAAACAGGTGCTGAAACCAATCCGTAAGGAACACGTCAAAAACGGAAGTCTGTTGTGAGTAATAAAGGCCGTGAGGTCATGACTGTCCTCATGCAGTGGCACTTGGTAGTAAGCATTAGTCAGGTGGATAGTAGTGAAAAGAGTACACATCCAAACTCAGTTGACTTAGCAACAGTGCACTGCAAGACTGGCACGGGAGAAGCAGGCACAGGAAGGGCATTAGGAAGCAGGACTTGATTGTTTTCAATCCTCACATGCAGTGCAGAAATTAGGTTCTTCCCCATGAGTGGTGTCCCTTTGTCCACAGTGAAGAACGTATAGCAGGAACTGAGTAGTCATGTAGGGAAACGTTCGCTAACAAACACCCAACCATGGGAATTTGGGCTTTTGAACATGTCACAAGCCTGACTTTGGGCTGCAACAGCACAACGTTACTGAAATGGCATGCATAAGTGCTGTAGGGCAGGATAAATATGGAAGAACCAGTGTCAACCACCAAATCCACCAGGTCTGTGAGACAAAAGTATAGTAGATATAGTCAATAACTCGTAGAGTTATTTTCAAATATCCGCAGCCACGTGCCGAAAGGCATAGCAAGCTCACTGGGGCAAGGCATGAAAAAACTTGGGAAAAGCATGTTAGCAACAGCCATCTTCGTGACCAACAATAGGGAAAAAACGCCTAATTCTTGTTGCCAATTTGTGGTAGGCCTATCTGTCAGGAGTTATTAAACAGCAATAAAACACACGAGACAGGAGTAGCGAACTTCATCCATCTTCTTTACTCATCAGTTTCATTCTCACACACATTATGTCAGAACACAACCCTTCAACAGTTTAGACTTTCTTTTCAAAACAGTCAACAATACAATTCACTCATGAACATAAAAGAAGGGTTTACTGGCAGAAGGGTGGGACAACACTCACATGAGTCAATATCAAGTCCTGCCCTACACTTGTTTGAGAAGCCATTTCACTCGGACATAGACTACATCACAATAAGGAAGAAAAGAGTACTGCAACTACCATTTCATGCTAACTTTAAGAATTAAGCCTTATGATGGAGTAACTCCTGAATGATGCAGAAGAAACAATCATGGCTTGGGTAATGTGATAAAAAGTCTTGCTCTTCAGTAGAAACAGACCAAAATATTGATGACTCATCCTGAACTATTTCCCAAACCAGCAGTGCTACTGGAGCTGTCAGAGGCAATCTTTCTCTAATATTTCCTGAAGCTTGTCATTCCAGCATGAAAATAGCTTGAAAATGCTGCCTTGTTGAGCCATTGAAAGTTATTAAACATTTCTGAATTATACAGAAGAAAAAATTATGGCTTGGGTATTTTCATAAACAGTCTTGAATTTCAGTGAAAACAGACCAAAACTATTGAGACTTTTGTCCAACCAAATGCTAATCTAGATTAAGCAGGTACCTCCTCCTAAAGGACCTTCCTACTTTCCAGTAACAAGTTTAGCTTTTTTGTGATTTTACAACTTGGATAAAATCTGGGTTATATTTAGAGAACATTTATAATTAACGTTACCCTTTAATCATTCAGTTTGCCCGTTGCACAGGTTTCCCCCCTACACCAACAATCGACGCCATTTTGTTCATTTTGGGAGGAAAAAAATGTATATAAAGTGTGTACGATGACTAAATTAAAGTTCTACCATATTGAATCTTATCAAAAGCTGACTTAAAACGCGAGCCTTAAATTCAGAGTGCAGTCCTACCTGTGACGCGACGCTTTTTTAGTGATTACACCTGCAACCGACTGGTAAGCAATCTCGTGTAGATAGGCCTTGAAGTAAACTCCATATAATGGCGCGAAGGCCTCAAACAAAACTCTCTGTAAATATAAATAATATTATATAAATATAAATAAACGAGCATCACATCTACTACTTTATTAAGATTTAGGCCTATTAGGAATATTTTTAAATAATCAAGTTTCAACAACAGCAGGTCTCTTATGCGCAAATAGCCAACAGCGCTTGAGTGAGCAAAGACATTCAGTTTTACAAATAAGCCTCGCTTCGATCCCTCTGTCCTCGCGCCTCATCAGGGAAGGAAAGGAGGATGCACAATTTCAGAGATGCGCACCCAGTTAACAGACAGTGGGCGGTCATGGGCGTGTCGGCAAGGTAAGTCATAGTTCAAGGATGTGACTGAGCTGAAACGTGGGTCGCTTATTTTAAAAAGGGACGAGCTTGCCAAAACGTACTGTTTCAATAAGAATATAAAACAAATAATTCTAAATAATTTACGAACTCCTTTAAATCGTTAAACATTCAAGTAATATCAGTTGAATTTACACATCAGTGACTTATGATGAGCTTGTCCTTAAATTTACGTGGACCTTAGATAACGATGACCCAGCCAATAGATGCACAACACTGTACTCAGAGCACGCAAACATCTACAATGCTCTACAACATTCAAGTTATGATGCTTTGGAAAACTTCCCGACACCAGTGGATCTCAGTTTTAAAGGGAGTTCTAACAGAACTTTCGTTCATTTTTCCCCAAAAATGCACTTAATATGAAGACGCCAGGACAAGCCCTATTTGTTACTAGTCACTATCTGTTCATGATATGATGAAAGGACAATCTTTTCTCATTAAAACTTTTTACATTTCTGCGCAATGTTATAAAAAATTTGTAATTTCCAGATTGAACCGTAAAAATAGTAGTTTGACGGAAACACTGTATAGTAGCCTAAAACAAAACTACAGGCCTATCATTTTCAACAAGACAATATTTTACGGTTTATTGTAATATGAATCACCTGTTGGGGGTGCTCCAGGACCAGGATTGGGAAACACTGTATCTGACAGAAATGGGATCTTCTGTGATCCTCTAAATCAAAACACGTACGGTCAGAGATGTTCTTCTGTATAACCCTCTGGTAAAAACATTAAGTTTGCTTGTTTGTTTGTTTGTTTGTTTAGGCCCATGTGTTAGCCTATTTTTTTTAAGTTATCTGAAAACCTATATGGTTTCTATGACAGCATGTAAGGGAAATTATGGTACATTTTGCCACTATGTGAAATTAATTAAATGTCAAAAAGTATACCATTACTGCCCCCAAAGAAGTACAGCATATCTGAAATATAAGTCATTTTGTCTCAGTATTTTGCACACTTTCTCCTACTCAACTAAACACAATTTTAGTTTCACTACTCCCTCTGTATGTGAAGCTGATGAATCTCTCTACAAACGATGAACATTTTTGTAGTCAATGTTAAACAACGTACAGTAGTTAAACGTATCCGTGTGCGCATCCTCTTTTTCTCATCCATGTACTAGCGCAAAGTAAACAGCAGGCGGAGCTACTTCCCCATCATTGTCTCACCCTGGATGTGTTAAAATGGACATTAAATCTTGAGATTGCATTGGAAAGTTTTCCTATGCAACAAAGAAGAGGTTAAATAGATGCCATTTCGTTTTTTTGAAGAATGTCAAAATGGCACTATGATGCCTTTGAAACATTATCTCTAAAATGGCACAAACGCAAAAAAAGAGATGGAAATTAAAATAATTTTAAAAACAAAAAAGTATAGCATTTAAAATTGACTGCGCATTGTGTAGCTATACATTTTTACATTTTGAATTTAAAAGCTTTCCATTCTCGTGTAGGCTACAATTTGTCGTAATTAAAAATTCTTCTGGACTATGAAATTGAAACTTTCGTGTTCGTTTTTTTATTACAAAAAAATAAAATAAAAAATAAGGTGAACTAGACTGAAATGTAATATTTAATGCTAATCAAATACAGGTGAAGAAACTAAAAGCTGTCGATGTGATCGACGCTTAAAACCATCCGTCGTAAATATTGTTGGTTTGTCCCGCTATAAATCCCGAACTGACCCCAAAACACAAATCGTTAATCTGCGAAAGTCCTCATTACTGCCGGATTAAGTTACAGCAGTAGTCAACCTTTTAGAGGTGTTAACATGCAAAACGGTTTAATGGTGTCATTTCCACTTGGTAGATAAAAGTTATGGTTATCAGTTGATCCTTTTAAACTGTAGCTTAAATGATAAATGCTAATTGAGTAGCCTAATGTAATCCAGACATTTTTTTTTAATTGTCTAACGGATAATTTATGCAACAACGTAATCACAGTCAGCTCTCCACTACTTATAATCATTATGGAAGGCAGAATAATAAATCTATTATTCATATGTAATTTAAGCTTTTTGAAGTCTTAGCCTATAGGCTAGCCCATATATTCAATACACGATCATCGCGGTCGTTAGCCTATAGCCTCAGTAATAACTGATTCGTTTAAGGTAGCTTATTTCATTTCTTTATTATTATTTGTATTATATTAATTGCAACCATTTAAACACTTTTTAAAGAACTCGTACAAAACCGCAGTGTTGATGCTTGTGACATGCTATCATTGCTAGAGCAGAAAGTGACCATATAGAAAAACTGGGCCCACTTTTCTCAGTGTTACTCATCTGGAAAGTCCTACCACGGTTGGCCTAACAGATAACTGTTTTTCTCTCGAGACATCTTTTTTTGTTTCGTGGTAAACCTGAAGCCTAATGTTTTGATGTATGTGATATCATTTGATTGACAGTTAAAATTACACATATACACTCTTAAAAATAAAGGTTCTTTATTGGCATCGATGGTTCCATAAAGAACATTTGACATCCATGGAACCTTTCCGTTATTCCAAGGTTCTTTATATCAGAAAAAGGTTCTTTAGATTTTTCAAAAAATGTTCTTCAAACTATGAACTGAAGAACTGTTGACAAGGTTCTTTGAGGAACCCAGAATGGTTCTTCTATGGCACTGCTGTGAAAACTCCCTTTTTGAACCTTTAATTTTAAGATTGTAGCCTAATTATAGCCTATATTTATCACGATGAGAGTTATGAATGACATTAGATTGATGCTGTAATAATGATAAATAGGAACGTAGGCTATGTGAAGATACGCAACAACTCTAACAGCAGACAATTGTCTTTTTCGAGGAATACATTATTGTATATCAAATTCAAACGAGCCAAGCCGGAATGGGTAAATACTTTTTTTTTTTCTAAAGAAATTTCCTAAGAAATTTAGACTAAATAAAATGTATTGTCAAGTCAAAAACACATTCCGTATATAGGCTATGTTGTTTAAAGGGACGACTATAATAGATTGAAATAACTAAGTATGAAGAGCTTCTTTATAACTCATATAAAATATTATACACTTGCCATATTGTTCACTTGCCATTTCGAATCAACCAAACAGGCTCGTCTGTCGGCCCAAATACCCCAAATATCATGTCACGTTTAGACAACGCAACAAAATGCATTGTACTCTTAATATGATTCTGGCAATGAAGTAAAAATATGTGCGATTTGAACAAACATACTTACAATCATACTTTGATTAATTCAATAATTTATTATGGTATGTTATGTTTCTTTTTTGACTGTTTGGGAGATTACAACTTATTGCTTTTTTCAGCAAGGTTTGGTTGTTTATGTGCATTCTCACATTTAAATGTCCAAGCACAAACTTCAGAAGGCCGAGCAATTGTAAACATGGCTCTGTAACAATTGCTTTTGTCAAATGACCATGCAAAACCATGTCCCTTAGTGAAATAGCAGGCTATATAATATTTCTGGACTGTCTTTGAAAGCTATTTTCATCACACACCCGAACTAATGTTCCACGCAGACACAACCGAGACGAGTGTACAGCCTAAATAAAGATACGTTAGCGACCGCTGCGAATGTAAACACTTTGAGTCTCAGTTGGTATCTTGATACACGGTAACAATTACATTGGTCTAATGCCTAAAGAGTGGATGACACTGACTCGAACTATGCACTTTCCGTTCCGTATGTTTATGAATGAGAAGCCTCACAATGGATACATTTTCAAGACCGTAGGCTATCAAAACACTGTCAATTAATCTCAAAACAATGAATCTTTTCGATCATTTTATCAGCTAGGGTAAATGTGCATGCTCGTCGTAGAATCACTTATTTTCTTTTGCGTTCGTCCGTCAGGTCTGCTCATCATGGCCCCCCACAGTCGGCTGGATATTGACTGATGGCATCGGCTAAAGAACACAGAGAAGAGATGATTGAAATCACTCACACATTCAGCGTTCTCCTAATTTCTAGTCCTGAAATTCTTGGAGCGTGCTTCTTAAAACTAGATTAACTACTCTTAATGTACAAAGTCATTACTATCAGAGCGTCAGATGCTTTCAAGAGTAATGAGCGCATGAGATGTGTGTAATGAGTCAAAATAAACTCCTGACTTCCACCCTCTCGGACCATGTGTCATGTGTGCGACCAGTCTTTAAGATCAAGCGTATCATTTCAGCTTTGCTTCTTTTTATTATACAGCCTCATCGGCTTCACAGTTTTTGTTAAATAACAATAACAACTATTATTATTGTTATTATATTGAAGCGTTTGAAATCAAACCGTTTTTGTTGACCACTTAAGCGATTTTAAATACAATGTAATAATATTTAATAAGAAACTTTTTTTTTTTTTTTTTTTTGACAGAATAATGGATTTCTCTTGCGACGAATAAGAAAATATTAAGCTGCACTTGTGATTCTTCGTACATTTCCAAACGAAAACGAGTTCGAGTTGTGGTCTGAAATGAACACAAATGATCTTTTGGGGTGTGTCAGAGAAAACGACCCATTTATATGAAAGATATTCGGTTTAATCTATATAACATTTAAGGTCATCGAAATACTCAAAACCACACAAAAACACGTATATAATTGACTATTTATTAATGGTGCGTGATGGTGTGATGCGTCATCCAGAGTGTTGAAATCTTTTTACTTAAACTGACTTGTTGTGGACCATCTTTACATAAAAAATGAAAATTCTGTCATCATTTCCTCAGCCTAATCTCGTTCCAAACCTGCATGACTTCATATCTTCCGTGGAAGACAAAAGAATATATTTTGAGAAACTGTTTAGTTACCAACATTCTTATAATATATTCTTATGTGTTCCACAGAAGAAAGCCAAGTTTAGAGCAACATAATGGCGAGTATATGATGACAGGATTTTTATCTTTGGGTGAACTATCCCTTTAATTCTTCAAAAGAAAGTCATAGAAAGTCAATCAAATAAACATTATTCTGACCAGTCTGTGCAGCTCTAGCTTAAAGTAAACTGCGTGGCTGTGTACTCTTATCCAAGACTTCATCATCATAGCAACCGGCGATAATCAAGCAATATTTACGACGTAGAACATATTCACGATGTTCCTGTCTAATAAATTATAACGAGTTAACAATAAATTACAAATAAAAAACGATGCCAGAAATTATGCATTTATGCAAAGGACTTCCTAACATGAATCCTGGACCACAAAACCAGTCATAAGGGTACATTTTTTTAAATTGAGATTTAATAAATAAATAAAGCTGAATAAATAAGCTTTCTATTGATGTATGGTTTGTTAGGATATGGCAATATTTGGCCGAGATACAACTATTTGAAAATCTGAAATCTGAGGGTGCAAAAAATATTTCTCAAAATATTGAGAAAATCGCCTTTAAAGTTGTCCAAATGAAGTCCTTTGCAATGCATATCCACTCACAAAAATAATTTTTTGATATATTTACGGTAGGAAATTTACAAAATATCTTCATGGAACATGATTTTTACTTAATACCCTAATGATTTTTGGCATAAAAGAAAATCGATCATTTTGACCCATATAATGTATTGTTGGCTATTGCTACAAATATACCCGTGCGACTTATGACTGGTTTTGTGGTCCAGGGTCACAACACACACACACACACACACACACATACACATACATACATACATACATACATATATAAGCTTTGGTTGTGTTTAATGGCTTTTTTTATTATTATTATTTGGGTCTGATCAGGTATCCTATTCAAATGTCAAGTTTGGTGAATTCAGGTTGATTGGGACACTTTTCCCAAGTCATCTCAATGGCAAAAAGTGTCCCAATCACCCTGAATTCACCCTATCACGTTATTTTCTATTCCACAACAACTGCATAAAAATAATAAAGGTGCTTCAATAAAATTTCTTTTAACATACTGCATTACATTTTTGTAGCCTACAGCTACACAAAATACTACGTTTGTAATTATATATTTTGTTTTTATAATTCATTCGTGGACTGTTTCCAAGAAGTTCATGTCGTCTTGGATATAGCCACTGTAAAGAGTCTAACATCATGGGTCCTTCCCACGCAAAGGCGGAAAGTGTGACAGAAGCAGGCTGCCTTTCACATCATCTTTACACCTCATTAACGAGCCCCTTTCTCTGTCTTTCGGTGGTCAGTTAGTGCGCTGGATTTATGCTCTCTTTCTGCCATCACAGCAAAAGACGCAAGAGAACATTAAATACAGTAGTGTATTAGAGTAAACCAATCCCTAAAATGCTTCAAGATATTACAACTGGAGGATAGTCATCGTATTTTCGCCCGCTTTTCATGCGTCTCCAGAGACACTTCGCCTAAACAACACAGCATGCGATCATGTTTAATCTGTTTTCTTTCGGAGTTCCCTAGTCCACATTTGTTTTGTCCCCTCACTCGGCTGAAGACACAAACAAGCCAAACCTGGTGTTTACTTTGGTGGTAGCTCTTCAGTTTGATATGAATAATGCACGTTTGAATCTCCCTCCATAGATTAATTAGAAACATTGTTATTTGGGTGATTTAAAGAATCTCATCAAATAGGCTATAAATCGTTTTAGTGAGTGGTGGAACAGAGGAGATGGGCCTTAACATCAGCCCAGATGAAAACATACCGCTGTGGGTAAGTTGAGAACGTCAAAATGTACATGCAATAGAATCATCGTAAATTAATTACTTTTGGGACAACATTCAAAGGCTAATTCGTTCTTTAGACACGGATGCAAAATATGAAAATAAACTCGATTAACTTCGAGATTCGAACCCAGTAAAGAGTGAGATTTGAGATAGAAATACTCTGAAAGGCAAGAGAAAACCAAACGCTGATAGGGGAAACCGTGAAAGAGCTCAAGTCTCTTGAGTAAACAGGAAACAACAATAATACAAATAATTTTCCACTATCTTTGCAGTGGCTGTCATACTGTTCAAACAGGCCTGAGCGCAGCTAAACGATACCATACTTTCTACACCTGACATATCTATTCAAATCATTTTTACGTTTTAACATAAAACGTATTAAATACTAGCTATTTAATAATACAGGTATAACACGAAAACATGATTATTATAATACACGGGTTTTAAAAAAAGATAAACGTTTTAAATATGTGTACTGACCAATTAGAAAACAGAATTTATTGATTAAATAGCCTATATATTACTTTAACATTAGGCCAGTTTGTTACCTGATTACTCACAATTATTGATATCCACAGCATCAAACAAACACAGGACTAGTTTGTTATACGTCGTCGTCGTCACTTTGACGAAGACTTCATTGGTCCATGATTGCTTTGCCATGGAATCATAATCCAATGAAAATAAAAACGTAAAAATCTCGTCGAATTATTTATATTTTCTTCACTACATTGTGACAAAAAAGTCAATGAAGGGTTCATACAAAATAACTTCTGGTGTATGTAAAGCATCAGCACTTTACAGTTTAGTGTAAAATAAAGCTAAATAAATAACAATAGCATAAACGACTGTTCATTGTCACTTATTTACCCGTCTTATTATTTTATTTTTTTCTCTTCAGATCAAAAACAGCACGTCTAATCTTTGGTTCTGGAACTATAGCCTTCCACAAACTAAAAATGCATTTGTAAAGATGATGTTTTGTATCATTATTATTACACGATTCCTTAATAAATCGGACGCGTATTAAGTGCAATTTAAATGACATCAGAATAAATCACAGGGCCCCTGTTTAGAAAAAAAAAAAAGCCCGCACATTTCTCCTTTGCTCTAGTAGTCGACGAAATAATTAGAATTATGCTTATGAAACAAAATTACAGTGCAATGTTGCAAACACTTACCATTCTTAGATCTGTCTAAAAAGAAAACCAACACTCGGGTAACCCTCAAAAGCGAGCTTACGCCGGTGCAAACGCCTGTCATGTCAAATCTGTCAGCCAATAGAAAAACACCATGGGAAAAAACGCGCGGTTTCATTGGCTGGCAGCACCTCGCTTTGGAGACATGTGTAAAGGGCCAGCCCATCATTTTCTGGGATTGAAATGTAAGCCTGTGCTCCCTGCCATCAGGAAACAGAAGGCGAATTTTCCTCTCTTGCAGCTAATCGGTATCGCATCCGTCTCGGACGCTTAATTTTCATGCACATCGGCTTCGGTGCAATAAAGATCAGCTAAACTGGACTCGGAACAGGTCAGAACAGGACAGCATACTGAAGTTTCATTTTTCCTCGGGAGGCTAAACGCAATGGGTAAGATCCATATTTCATGTTTCCCACATGGGAACGGGCATGCATAAACACTTTTGGGGGGCGAAACGGTTAGACAATTTAGTAATATATGGTTCAGGTCGCGACTCAAACTGTTAAACTGACTGATGCTTTGACCGTCATTTCGGGGAATAGAATGGCACTTTGCCGCGAATGAGCTTAATCGCGTCCAAAAACTAGCCTACTGAACGTGCAATTTCGTTTATTATGACCTACGTGTAAAAGAATGTAGTAACGTTGTGTTTTTTTTTCTGTTTGCAGAATTTGTAGAGTGACTTTTTGTGCAGCTCATTGCATTAAACTGAAACAAAAAACGTATGATTCAATGCAGCAGAAAGATAATCCAAAGTTTTACTGAAACATTTATCCGTAGGTTTTCTGTTTCAGACGCGGTTCAGGGCCTGGTAAAATCTGATGATTTTTGCAATTCTTTTTTTCTTCATATATCTGCATCACTAGAGCCAGCCTTTGGGGAGGTGAACCAGCTAGGCGGTGTTTTTGTCAACGGAAGACCCCTACCCAATGCCATCCGGCTGAGGATAGTAGAGCTGGCCCAACTGGGCATCAGGCCTTGCGACATCAGCAGGCAGCTCCGCGTCTCTCACGGCTGTGTGAGCAAGATTCTGGCTCGGTACAACGAAACCGGCTCAATACTTCCCGGCGCAATTGGCGGCAGTAAACCAAGGGTCACGACCCCAACCGTAGTCAAGCATATTAGGACTTACAAGCAACGGGACCCTGGCATTTTCGCTTGGGAGATTCGAGACAGACTGCTTGCGGACGGTGTGTGCGATAAATTCAATCTGCCATCCGTCAGCTCGATCAGTAGGATTCTCCGCAACAAGATCGGAAATCTGTCTCAACAGAACCAGTACGAGTCGAGCAAACAGGCCCCCCATCCTCAGCCTCAACCCACCCTACCTTACAACCACCTGTACTCGTATCCAACTCCGATCGGAGCCAGTGGGACTAAAGTACCAACTCCACCTGGCATGCCCACTCTTCCTGGACACATGGCAATGCATAGGATATGGCCTTCCTCTCATTCTGTAACAGATATTCTGGGCATTCGATCAATAACGGAACAGCAAAGTAAGCATCATCCTCTCAGTTTTTGGTAAAAGAAAGTTCGTGTGAGTGTGTGGGGGCATGCGAAAATACACCTTTCCTGTCAAAAGACAAGGCCTGTCAAAGCGTGTGTGAGATTTGTGTATGTTTGTGTGTAACAGAGAAAATTAAAAGAGGCGTTCTGGTAGTGATTGAAAGGTCAAAATGTAAGAACAGAATTTGACTCAATTATTATCACATATCGGCAAATCCGCATGAAAAAAAAGAAGGGAAAAAAAAGGTTGTTTTTTTTTAAATTATTACAGCGAATGGCATGATACAGAGTGCTGGAATTTGCAGAAGCTCCATGTTTGCATTGAAACACATGGTTTAGGGCTTAATAATAATAATAATAATTAGTCGGCGAATGTGGACTATTTTGGACAAAAAAGAGTCGACGCAGCAGAGCGGGAAAAAAAAAACTAAATTAGCAATTAAGTGTTTAAAGCTATCAGTGTGTTACAACACTAGGCCAAACTTTGCATGATTGTTCTCAACTCATTTGAACTCATTACAAAACAATACTTTCGAAAGCCAACACAGCAATGCTTTTCAGTACGCAACGCAATCTCTTGAATTTAGCATTTTTCAATTATTAACCTATCACAATTCTTGCAAGCAGTATAAAATTAATCTAAGAGACGTCGATGTTATGGAATCACACTAAATACACCTCTTTAAAATCGCTTTGCCTGTTCCTATGTGGTGTGTTTTCAGTACAGTAACGTGTGAAGGCCGCAGCCTGTCCTATATTTAATTGTAGTTCGTTGCCTATGTTTTCAAAGGCAGTGTTGACAAAAACGCAGAGGAGGATGTTGCATTTAGGCGGCCTTTACAAACCATTAATGTATTTCCAAATTATTAGCAGATGTTTAGGGCAGCGTTTTAAAACCTAAAGTATGATGTTGGCTACACTCAGTAAGATGTAGCGTGCAACAACATTAGTGAATCAAACACCGAAAAACATCCCAAAACACATAGGTCTACTTTCGAGGACGGTTTGACAGAAAGAATGTTTTGGACAGATTGTCATCATTTCGAGCTCAGTTACAACCAATGGGGCTTCTCTCTCTCTCTCTCTCTCTCTCTTCTCTCTACACACATACACATTGACACTGAGTAATGGTTGTTCATGCTCAGACATCATCTGGTCTTCATGCTAAGCATGCATTTTAATTAGATTTGGTCTATGTAACTGTAGATTTGTTTACCCTAATCGACTTTTTTTAAGTAAGAGACTAACTAAACGAATCTCGTACAATCGATTGCATAATTTTATAAATAAAACTCTAAAGAACATACTGAAATTTTGCATCGTATTCCTGTTTGTAAAACAATACAAAGATCTCATGAAGGCAGGGGGAAATCTACTTTGTGGCCCTCTCAGGTTACAACACTGGTGGGCTTGCTTTTCCAATTTCAGACTTTAGGAACCGTGTATAATATAATATCCATCAGGCACAAAGGGGAAACGGTTAAAGTAAATCTAATTTGTCCTCCCAGGAAGACGCTGGGTAAATGTTCCGAAGGACGCCATGACAGTGTGAGCCTCATCTGATGAATGAACCACATAAATTCAGATTTTGATGTCTTTTCTACATATTCGTTTGAACGGACTTATATGGACGTCATATATTTTACTTACCTGATTTAAAAACATGCTAACATTACTTCATTATGATCATTATTTGCTTATGAAAAACGTGTCAGATCCTTTACGATACATACTGCACACGCTAATAATATAAACACACACACACACACACACACACTATATATATATATATATATATATATATATATATATATATATATATATATATATATGATACAGCAGTTTTTTGTGTTTAGTAGGTCTGGTGAGATGGTTGGCAGTGCAGCAGACTGTACTGAATAAGTTCTTCATGTGGCAGTTCTGCTCCCCACGCTTGTCCTGTCTGACTCCAGTCTTCCATGTCTCTGTTTTGCCCCCCAGTTAGTGACAGTCCGTCCTTTCCCAGCGCCAAACTAGAAGAATGGAGAGCTATTAACAGGAGTAATTTCTCACCAGCGAATTCTCCACTAGTCAATGGTGTGGATAAGCCTCACTTAGAACCTGAAGCAAAATACACACAGGTAAAGAAGCCACAAACAATCAAACCCAATCTGGAAGAAACAGAAAACCTGATTCAGTAAATTAATAGTCATTGTAAAGAAGACATAAAATCCATGACTTTTTATTTTTTATTTTTGGCATTGGGTGTGTGTGTGTGTGTGTGTGTGTTTCTTTGGCGTGGGCGGACATATGAGGCCTTGTGCAAAGTGTAGGTCACTGGGTCTCATTTTTTGATAAGTATTTACATTTACATTTAGTATCGCACGTTTTAATTAAAACGAACGTTTTAATTAAAACGTGTATATTTACATGTGTCTGTTTTCGCACAGCTGTTAATGTGTAGGCATGATTCTTGAAGGCTTTTTGTACAATGCGAATTTATGCGTGTAATACCCATGAATCAATGTATTCGTATTCATCAAAACTTTTTATTTGAGAGCGTGATACTGAGTGGAATTCTTTGACAAATAAAATTTCAATAAACGTTTTGATCCAATATTTTGCAGTTTTTAAACATTTAATCAATATTTTTTTTATTCTGCTCTTACTGATTGAGAAATATACTTGAATTATGAGTTTAGTGGTCATAAACGTTTGTTTTACTTTATAGTCAAAATATGTTTTTGTAGTATTTAACATTTTTCTCTTAAGAAAATTATTTTGTCGAGATAAATGATTTACGATTTCTATGTAGCACGTACATATCCAAAACGAGCCGAAGAAAAAAAAAAAAATGGAACAACATTAAAGTTAAATATTATTATTGTTATTTTTAAAATCAATCAGTTTATGCTTAATAGTTCTATAACTCCGTTTAAAACTAAATATTTTGTGTACGGCTCAAAGACGTATCACTTATCTTTCATTAAGATTTTAAACCATTGCTTTACACATTTAGATGTAAAATATAATAAATAAATAATACATTTTAAAAGTGGCTTTCTTTGTTTTGTTTTTTTAATGCACCTTTCCACTTGAAGCCACAGAGCATATTCAACAAATATGCATTCTATTATTCTTTAATACTTATACATTATTAAAATGAATTCTATTCTCTCAATTTAATATTCACCAGAAACTTTTGGATTGCTCAAACTCTTACCTCCATATGTTTTACATGAGGGCAATACTCGGACAGATATTATATATTCATTATTATCATTAGTGTTATTATTAAGAGGCTATTATAGAAACGTCTTTGGCTAGTGCCCGGTTGTTCTGTATACTAGTGTTGTAAACTTAAGCGCCGTGCCGACATGTGAAAGACAAATGTTCTTATATTTAAGAAACTCCCGCACCGGTTTCTGCCTGATCATGTGCTGGAATGAGAGGGGAGAGTGCGCGCGGATAACGCGCGTGCCATCCGGTGCAGTCGAATTATTTATTCGCTTACTGCTGGGCAGCAACAAACAGAGTGACTAATCGTTTATTGTGGGTTTTAGAGATTTATGTGTTTCAGAAAGAATACGATGGAATAAATCTTTATTACCGACGATGAAACATTGTTTTGCCGTAAATTATGCGTGTACTGATTAAAACCTAAAAGTTAGAGTGAGAGTTTGCTTAAGAAATGAAAATTGTAAGGTTCAGAAATATGATGAATAGCACTGGCTACCGAATGTCTGTCATCTTGGATAAATGATCAAATCTCACGAGTCAGACTGGATTACGCAATAAATGAGGACAGCAAATAGATAAATTGCTGTGGTTTAAATAAGATGTTTGTATCTGTCAGAACGCCCGATAGCTTGAAACCAAAAAAATATGATTAAAAACCCAGAAGAGTCACTGAAAATTGATCGTCATTCAGACGATTTTAATGAATGCACATTATGTTATGAGTCTCTCATAACTGAATTAAACCGATTTCTTTTACATTTACTGTGCAGTGAATTAAGGTATAGGCTAATAATAAAATATTCAAAGTTATTAATGATAAACTGAACATTAGAACATTAATGTTTTACCCCAAATGCAAATATTCAACTATCTTAACCTTTACATTTTATGAGTTTACAGAATAAAGTATATGTCTATATTTGAATTATCTGGACACAGCGTGATAACATGGTTCATTAACAAACACAATAAACAGAAACATCACTTAGAGGTTAAAAGCGGACTTGCATTAAGTTTACTTAATTAAATATTAAATATATAATCTACGATGTGGGAAGATATCAAAAATTGACAATTGAAAATTGATGATCTGTTCATTATAGCCTACCGACACCCCTAAAAATATAGTTAACAATTGAAGAAAATAATTTTGCAAGGCCTATATTTTGTTTTGTGACTAAAATGGCTGTCTCGGCGTATTTTAGTCAGCTCCTCATGGAAACTGCTGATTTTACAAACAAATATAGAGTTATATGAAAAACAGCATGCATTTACATTATTCTACATCTTCTGTAATAAACAACAACGCACAGTTGCTGGTGCAATATATAAAGAAAGCACAAATACATAATTATTTAACAGTTTAGTATTTTTTTCTGTTTCGCGCGCTTTTTTAGATCTAATGATCTCCGACGATTGTTTTTGAGATCGGTAAACCATGACACTTTATCAACGATCTGTAAAAATCAGATTATTTAAGTCAAAATCTTCCTAAAAGAAGATAAATCTACTAAAACTGCCGCCTCGACATGTTCATCTAGGCCTGTAATCCACATACTTTTCGCTGGTATACGAACTCATACAACTACTTGAAATCATTTTAAATCTGTAAATTCTTCATTAGATGTGCAAGATTTTTAAAGTTTTTCTTTTTTTTTTAATGTCAGATTTGACCTTAAATGTTTGCCATGGTTTTAACTTCACTTCGTTTTGTTAGTGCATGACTTAAATCATATACAAGGAAAGATAGATTTTTTTTTTTTTTTGCAGAATGCAACTGTTTTTTCTATGCTGTTTACTATTTAAGTAATGAATTATAGTTTAATGAATACCATATCCATGTATGTATGCATGTTGGTACATGTGTGTACTTGTGCTAGAGGTCAAGAATGTCATAATGAGTAAATCATGAGCAAATCCTAACTCTGCAACAAAGGATTTCATCTGTGGAAAACATTTCCAGTAGTCAAAGACCACCCTGCGTCAGAATTTCTTCTCTTTATGTTGAAAAGCCTTGGTGAATTCTTTTCATCCTGAACTGATATTGACATCCTGCCAAAGGGTTACAGACATTCCTGCGTTTGCATTTCCCTTGATATAGCTTCCGACAAATCTTTTAATATCTCGTCCTATTCATAGACTCTCCAAGAAAGTCTTCATTTCTATTTTTAACGTACGCCCGCCACTGTCTTATCATGGTCTTCGGCCAGAAGTCTTACGCTCACTGCTCTCTGTTTTCAGACGCCGAATGGATTGCCCACAGTGAACAGTTATGTCACAGCTCCCAGCATCCATCCTTACCACCCTCCCACCCAAGTGTCACCCTACATGGGGTACAGCGGCACCACGTCGGCCTATGTGACCGGCCCCACATGGCAGCCGCCCAGTGGCAGTGCTCTCTCTCCCCACAGCTGTGACATCACCACACCACTGGCCTTCAAGAGCACGGCTGCCACGAGAGACTCCGTCCATTCGGTCGCCGCCTCGGCTCTGTGACTGTACTAGGAGCGTTGGGGGGGTCAAAGAGAGAAACAGAAAGATGGGGTTAACATCATGGACATTTTCATCCCGGCTCTCTCTAGATGGACCAATCTTATCGCTTTACAATATTTATGAAAGACTTGTCGGCCGAGCCGTGTGCCCTTCTGAATGCCCACATTCTCTTGCTCCATATCAGCATCTCGCACTTGTCTGCACAGGACAAAAATAACAAGAGTGAGGATATGCAAAGGCCTTCCTGTCTGATCTGAGCAGAGGATTTACCAGTGAAGAACAGTGCGCTTGGGCAGTCCTCATTAAACTGTGTCATCAGTAGCCCGAGTTCAATTTTGGTGCTTCTCTCTGTGAATATATTGTTCTTGTATGTTTTCAAGAAAATTATTGAATAAGCAAAGCTCATGTAAAACAACTGATCAGTTTGCATTTAAATGTTTTTTTTTTCAGGGTGTTAAAAATGGCCAATGTTTAGATGTTCTGCTTTTTTTTTAAATGTTTTTGATAAAAATCACATTTTTGTCTTTTTGGATACCAGTTTCACTATGCCAGAGCTCTTGGGAAAAGTTATCACACTTATTTATTAGATTGCAAGGTACGTTGAATGAAGTGCAATTGACACGGCTGAGAGGAGAAGAGGCATTATGTGGGACATTGACGCACATTCAGACAACAGGAGCATTCATTCATGCAACATTAATGATCAGTGAAGCTGCACACCTCCAGACATTGCACAATGAAATTGAATGTATCTTATTAAAAGAGACATGTGTAAAAACCTCTGTTCAATATAATTCTCATTATTTATTTGCCACTTATGGAAACTGATGAAAAATTCTTAGTGATAATTCCATAGTCCTTAATAATAATAAAAATATTATTACTACTACCTAAAAATAAATGTACTAATTGTAACCATATGGTTAATTATTACACTGTAAAAAATTATTTTCATGATTTGTTATCTCAACATTTTTTCTTTTGTCAAATCAACTTAGATAATTACTGTGGTTCAGATAACATAATATTTTGAGTTTCTTTTGATTAAATCAATCGCCTTCATTGTATTAACTCAAATTTTTAATTTCAATGAACTCAAAATTAAGGCAACTTACTTTGAGTTAAACCAACAATTCTTTTTTATAGTGTATATTGTTAACAATTTCTGCAATGATGAAATAATTACACTAAAGATTAGAGCATATCAAAATCCTGACTCCATTAAATAATAATGCTTTAGACATTAATTTAGTTTAATGTTATTAATTTAGTAGATAAATGTAATTTAGATGCAGATGAACGTATAACAGTATTAATTATTCTGTTACCTGAAAATCGATAGCGAGCAACCAGATAATGAAGAAAAAAAGTCCCTGGTTTCCAAAAACTTTGAACTAAGTGTGTCTCATGTGTTTGACTTATTACTCTATCAAAAATAAATACCATTCTTTGAAGAATGGTGGACAAAAACGTCTTAATTTATTTGTTTTTAATGAACTTGCTTATTATAATTTATTAGATTTGCACAGAATTTATTTTAAGTTCTATTTACCTACCAAGAGAAACACACGTTCACACACACAAACACACACACAGGTTTTCATGTTTTATAGGGATTTTTTCGTAGACATGATTTTTATACTGTACAAACTGTATATTCTATCCCCTAACCCTAAACTTACCTATTGCAGAAAACTATCTGCATTTTTACATTTTTCAAAAAACATCACTTAATATGAATTATAAGATGTTTTCCTCATGGGGACCAAAAAATGTCTCCACAAGGACGAGGATTTTGGATATTGCCATCTTTTGTCCCCATAACTTATGTTATACCTGCGCGCGCACACACACACACACACACACACACACACACACACACACACACACACACACACACACACACACGTTGAGTTTCCATGTTTTACGGGGACTTTCCATCGACTTTTCCATGATTTTTTACTGTACAAACTGTATATTCTATCCCATAAACCTAAACCAACCCATCACAGAAAACTTTCTGCATTTTTACATTTTCAAAAAAACTATTTAATATGATTTATAAGACGCTGTTGTCCTCATGGGGACCAAAAAATATATAAAAAAAAATTCTAATGGGCATTTTGTCCCCATAACTTAGGTTATACCTGAACATACACACACACACACACACACACACACACACACGTGCAGCAACATGAACGCACAAACTCCATTACAAGGCCTTTCACTCAGGTGTTACATGAATGGCCACACATTCCTGAGTGCTCTTGCCCCTGAGCTTTGTCTAAAGTCAGATTTGATGTGAAACGATAAGGTTAAGAGAGAAAGGAAAAGCTTTTATCACTGTGGGCTGCATATCATAATGGGACAAAGCTTCCCAACTCTTTAAACACCCACTGCCTCCCTTTTCTAGTGGGCCAAAACAGAAACAAATGAAACACACTGTATTGAACGCCATGTAATTTTTTTTAAACGTTGCAAACACAACAAAATACTTTATATTCAGGACACCAACCAATACAAACACACCACCTCCGTGCCGAAAATCCACAAACACACGCTCTCAGTCCCTAACATACGATATACGCAGTCCCCACATGTTGCAGTGCAAACAGTCATTTTGGCAGGCACTGCTGCTGATTTGACTTGGAAAACACTCTCACCCCAACCCCGTGGTCACGGACCGTTGCTTCGGGATCGAGGTGCTGTTTTGAGCACATATAAACCACCAAAAAGGCAGACGTGAAACCACCACACATAGAGGCCATCACATGTCACAATGCACCTAACAAACTCCCCAAGACCCTATTCTATTCAAATGAACAGCTTTGAATGCCATTTTCCTACTCTGACGGCACTGATACGGACGTTGGCTTTGCTGACAATACAAATGCATCGACTGGACGGACATATCACAGCCGTTCATTTAATGCAGGGTCAACAGACGTAAAAAGGCTCACAAAACAAGGGCAAACACAAAGAACACGTCAAGGAAAACATGGCTCTTTGGTCCATTCCAAATGGGAATTCGACACACAGTAATGTACAGTCAAAACAGTCGTACTTGGCGATTAATCTAATTTAAAAATCACTAATTAAACAGAAAAAGTATATTTTTTTAAGGCGGTGCTGCACATGTACAGTCATGACAGGAGGAAACATGACAAACACCTTAATCTTAAAGCCACCATTGAAACGGAGGAAAGTGAAAACACACTTGCTCACGCGCCCACATCTGTTTAGAATTAATTCCTATGGAAAGTCAAGTCAAATGTCACATGGTTATCTTAAGCTGACTGTGTGCAATCAGGCTGAAGACAGGAGCACGGAGCATGGTAACACTGCACAGGGGCTGCGGGTGGACCGGGCCGAGGTGCTAGCCTGACTTTAAAGGACGGCTGACCATAAGCAGACTGTTTTCCTTTGTGTACAAGAACTATGTTTTAAACGCTCAAAGGTAAGCGCCAGTTTTTGCTCGTTCTTCTGGTACAGTGAATATCTGGCTGCTCAACACTTTGCCACACACCCTTAAAAATAAAGGTTCTAAAACAGGGTTTTTGCAGGGATGCCATAGGGTTCCCCAAAAGAACCTTTCAGTGAACAGTTCTTAAAGAGTTAGTTCACCCAAAAATGAAAATTCTGTCATTAATTACTTTTTCTGTCTCCACACCCGTAAGACCTTCGCTTATCTTCAGAACACAAATTAAGATATTTTTGCTGAAATCTGAGGTCTTTTTTATCCTCAATAGAAAGCAACGAAATGACCACATTCAAGGCCCAGAAAAGTAGTAAAAACATCGTTAAAATAGTCCATGTGACTACAGTGGTTCAACTTTGATGTTATGAAGCGGCAAGAATACTTTGTGTGCAAAAACAAATTCGTCTCTCCCATCATTCTCCTACGCTATTTACGTTGCAGCGCTTCCAGATTCTACGTCCAAACGCCAGCTCAGTATTGGCTGAGGCTGATCACGTGAGCAGCACGACGCATGCGTTTGATGCTGACGCAGGAGCCGGCCAATAATGAGTTGCCGTTCAGATGTAAACAAGGAAGCGCTAAACTGCGTTCACTGCGTCAACTGCGTATGAGACTGACAGGGGAGAGACGAATTTGTTGAATAAAGTCTTTTTTTTTTTTTTTTTTTTGAGCACAAAAAGTATTCTTGTCGCTTCATAACATTAAGGTTGAACCACTGTAGTCACATGGACTATTGTAACAATGTTTTTACTACTTTTCTGGACCTTGAATGTGGTAATTTCGTTGCTTTCTATTGAGGATAAAAAAAAAAACCCTCTCAGGTTTCATCAAAAATATCTTAGTTTGTGTTCTGAAGATGAACGAAGGTCTTACGGGTTCGGAACGACATGAGGGTGAGTAATTAATGACAGACATTTCATTTTTGGGTGAACTAACCCTTTAAGGTCTTTGCACACTGAGTCTGAAATTTTTGTCTGAAATTTTCGCACGTTAAAAAATAAATAAGACCTCAAGTTGTGTCAATAACGTTTACACACTGCCTCTGAAACTTTTGTCCGTCATAAAAAAATTCGGATGGGTTAAATTTTCTGCATTTTTCGCATCCATAGCAAGCATTTTAAGAGGTGTTTTGACAATTCAGAGCCACCGTACAAGTGAACGCCAAAATCCAGATTAGCGTCTGACAAGTTAATCCACTTCGTCTCACAGCACAAAGCACACAAACAAAATGCGGATTACATATATTGGTGGTCTTCTTTTTAATATGTGGCTCCAGAATCATTAGCAAAGCATCAAACTGAGCCACTGACATCCTGAAGGAAACTTTGAATCGCTCGGGATAATTCCACAGCTCCTTGATAAGGAGGTGGAACTCTCCTTCCTCTCTACGCAATCTCAGGATTGGATGGACCCAATATTTCCTTTCTTTTTCTCTTTTTAAGAAGAGAGAGCACAACAAAATCATCCTCACTGCTTGAAGACTCCATTGTGTATTGTTTTGCGAATTTTTTCTCAACGTATTAATATGCATCAGATTCAGTGTGCAAGGTTTGAGCGTGATGAATTTTTAGGATGACAAATACGAAAAAACGAATTCGAAAATTTAGGACTAAAGGTCTTTGAAATTCGAACTGAGCCACTGACATCCTGAAGGAAACTTTGACTCCCACAGCTCCTTGATAAGGAGGTGGAACTCTCCTTCCTCTCTACGCAATCTCAGGATTGGATGGACCCAATATTTCCTCTTTCTTTTTTCTCTTTTTAAGAAGAGGACAACAAAATCACTGCTTGAAGACTCCATTTTGTATTGGTTTGCGTTTTTTTTCCGCAACGGATTCATTAATACTCATCAGATTCAGTGTGCAAGGTTTCTGAGTGTGACGAATTTTTAGGATGACGAATATGAAAAAACATGCGAAAATTTTGGACTAAGTATGCAAAGACCTTTAAAGGAACCACTTTTTCTTAGTGTGAAGAACATTAAAAAAATCTAAAGAACATTTTTTTGTACTATAAAGAACATTTTGTGCAATGGAAAGGTTCCATGGATGTCAAAAGTTAAAAGTCAGTAAAGAACCTTTATTTTTAAGAGTGCAGGGAAACCTCCCAATCTGCTTTCATGAAGAAAAACGTCAAGCTAAAGAGTGAAAGGGTTAAGGGATTATATAACAAAAGACTAAATTATCTGATATGTCACTTTAAATGACTCGGAAAAAGGCTCTTTTAAACATTTAGCGAAAAGCTATGAGTATAGTCTGGAAATGCGTCTGGTGTTGTTAGCCTTTGGTGTTGTAAGTCAGAGAAGCTTTAAAAGACAGTTGAAAGGACTGACAGCGTACGACCAATCAAGAGCTGAAGCGGAGGATGAGAGCCTAAGGCTGAAGAGGAGTAGAACAAATGCTTTCACTGTCTTTAAGTCAACAGAGTTAGATAAAACATGACCTTTAAAGAGAAGGAGGGAAATGTGAACGGGTCAGGGTGGAATTTAAAGGATGACATTGTTTTAACTTAACCAACAAGTTATCTTTAAGCAGCACAGAGCTAGAAGAGTATGTGAACAGTATGAAATGTCTTTCCTGAGAAGACCACAACACTTCATATTTTTATTATGACAGCATTGAGAGGCCATCCTGATTTTATTTGCATTTTTCAGGTTTGTTATTTTAAGTTGTGCTGAGCTATGATGAATCAGCCTGCAGGCCAGGAGAGACGAGTGAGAGTGAGCGTCTTGGCGCATGATGCTATGATGACATACTGAATTGCAGTATGAAGGGAGAAAAAAATCAGGTGATTCATCATCGCTAGTGATTGTCACCACTGAGGAAAACCACAGAAATTCCTCCCCCACTGTAATCTGTTATTACCAGTAACAAATAATTACAAGTTATAAACCAGTATTACAGTAAACCTCAGCATCAAAATTCAGGTGATTTAAATGCAACAGCAGGGTTGGGCCAATGGTTATGGAAACCCTTGAAATATATGAGAATTTTAAAATTGTTAAGTCCAGGCCTAGGAAATGGAAATTCATAAAATACTGTGGAGAAAAAAAAGTTATGGAAATTTCTAATATTTCAAGTATGCATTTTTTAAGAAAAAACATTTAATTGGCTAGCAAATTATTCGTTTTTAAAATCTTCCTCCAGGAGTTAGTAATTTTACAATGAAAGTTTTATTTCCAAGGCATCAACAAACAATTCCACTGATTTATCGTAGTTCAGGAGCATTTATTAGCAAAACACATCCATTACATGAATAATTTTAACCACTTTAGGATACAAGAACTTATAATTGCTGTTTTACAATTATTTTATATCACAAAATTATTTTGAAGTCACAGAATTCTTCAGTTCAATTTGAATTTCCATAATTCAATTTGTGCTTTTTTCGTCTAAATTTGCCGATTTAACTTTGCGTAGGTAAGATATGTCTATAACACATTTACAAATGTTTTTGCACTCTGAATTTGAAACATTGCTACAGCTATTGAGATGTGAGACTTTGAGAGCAATGGATATTCTGGTCTCACAAATCCAACATAGAATACATTTACAAACTAAATCTAATAAGTCACAGTCCTTAGGTAGCCATCCAAAGACAGTAAACACATCCCTCAGGCTTCAGTAATTCAGTCTTAAGTCCAAATTTAAATGGATAGTTCATCCAAAAATTAAAATTATCCCATGATTTACTCACCCTCAAGCCATCCTAGCTGTATATGACTATCTTCTCTCAGCCAAACAATCAGTTATATTAAAAAATATCCTGGCTCTTCCAAGCTTTATAATGGTAGTGAATGGGGCTCACGATTTTGAAGCCCAAAAAAGTGCATCTATCCATCATAAAAGTAATCCATACGGTTCCAGGGGGTTAATAAAGGCCTTCTGAAGTGAAGCGATGGGTTTTTGTAAGAAAAATATCCATATTTACAACTTTATAAACTATAATAACCAGCTTCCGCCAAACATCCGTACTCAAGTCGACTTACGGCGGAAGAGTAACCTCTGACGCAACGTAGGATGAAGGAGTATTGTAAGCTTAGACGCCTCTCACGGTTCAAACAAATAGGGCTGGGCAACAAACTCAAGCTCCTCTACTCTTAAATCGAAATCCGACATTTCCATTTAAAAATTCTCATTTTAGACTTCTAATTCGTGACTGGTGTTTTGTTTTGCTCTGTTGCTCTGCGCTTCCGCTTTCAGGATATTTTTTAATATAACTCTGATTGTGTTCGTCTGAGAAAAGATAGTCATTTAGACCTAGGATGGCTTGAGGGTGAATAAATCATGGGATAATTCTCATTTTTGGTTGAACTATGCCTTTAAGTTAAAAATGAGGTGCTGTTTCTATTTGGTACTTTCAGTTAGGGTGTGTAGAGCTGGTTACTATTATATATGCTGGCATGTGGACAGGTAACTCTCAGATATGTCTCAGTGTTGTGTTATGTCATATATAAACAGGAGTTGGAATGTCACATAGATTCAGGGAGTGACTGTGGTGTTGTAAAGCATCAGTGGAGGAAAGTCTACATGTCACTTCTGAGAAACTGTGATTTTGAAACAGGGTAGGTAGTGTGATTGCTGAAGAACAGGCATGTCATTCTGTTTGATAGACCTGGGGGATGATGGAGTACAGACTGATGGTAATGTGCAGATTATCACCAGTTCTTCTGCAACCAGCCAGATACGTATTCATAAACCAGCAGCATAACTGCACCTCCTATATTCAGAAAGTAAATGTCAATTAATGATCATGGATAATTGTCCAATGTTATATAGATAGTTAGCTGAAAATGAAAATTCATCATTTACTCGCCCTTATTCCAAACCTGTATGACTTACTTTCTTCTGTAGAACTCAAAAGAAGATATTTTGAAAAGGTTTTGGTGACAACTGACTTCCAATGAATGGACAAAATTTCAAAATATCTTCTTTTATGTTCCACGGAAGCAAGGAAGTCATACAGGTTTGGAATGATATGAGGGTGAGTAAATGATGACAATGAAACAATGAACAATGATGACAAAGAAAATAATGAACAATCCCTATGCACTAATTTATGTTACCTGGTCCAAGTCTCATTATCTTGGGAATCAGACCTTTATATAAGGCAAGATATCTGCAGAAAAAAAAAAAAAGTTAGACAGTTACATTTATTATAAATGAATGATGATTTTCCAAGCCCGTATGACACGAAAGGAGAAATTCTGAAAAATGTTAATGCTGCTCTTTTCCATACAGAATGCAGTGAGCAAATTGGAGTACCATAATAGTAATCTATACTACTTGTGCACTATATTCAAAGTCATGGACTAAAATGATATTCAAATGTCAACAACACCAAATGCAATTGGTTCTCACAAGGCAAGTTTGAAAATGCTTTAATTTAGGCTTTTATTAACATTGATCAACGCATATACATAGAGCTCATCAAATACGGTGAACAGAAGCTTGATACGTGAGAACAAACCTCATTGGTTTTTGACGCAGTTGCGTGAACAAGCAACTATGTTTGAGCTTCCGTTTACCATATTTGATGTGCAAATGAATTTCTTTTACAATCCTTTTATGAACTTTTAGAAGTGTCAAGGTTTCTGACATTCAGTGGAAGGAAATTTCTCAGGTTTCATTAAAAGTATCTTCATTTGTGCTTCTAAGATGAACAAAAGTTCTATGGTTTTGATTGATCACGTGGCTTCAGAAGAATCGAGTCATGGATGACGTTTTATGTTTGAAATCCACTTCTTTGTATGTAAAAGAGCAGCATAAACATTCTTAAAAACATTTTCTTTTGGGTTCCACTGAAGAAATTCGGTTACACAGGTTCAGAACGACATGAGTGCAATAAATGATGACAGAATTTTCATTTTGTTTTGCTAATCTATCCATTTAAGATACAGTAAGTCAACTCTCTCTCTCTCTCAGGGTCGGTCTGTCTGTGATGCTGGATCAGGTATAGGGCAGTAATAGCTGTTCTAGTTGTACCTGCCCTAATGCGTTCAAGCTGATTTCTGGCAGTGGGCCTGGCGGTCTCCCTGTCCTCTGCTTGTGCTGGTGTTAATAAGGCTTGAGCCACTTCCTCTCTGCCCCGCTGTCTGATTAGACTGACCCGCTGAGCGCCGCGCGCCTCGTTAGGACCTGCTTAACGACGTCTCCCATAGGGACCACTAATTAGCCAGGACTGTGTCGTGTTAGAGGGCTGGACAGGATGGGGTACCCTCTCAGCACCCCTAAAACTAAAACAGCTTCAGTGTCTTTCTCTTTAACACACACACACACACACACACACACACACACACACACACACACACACACACACACACTGCCTTGCCCAAGATCAGGCCTCAATTCCTTGCCTCTAATAACAAACGAGTTGCCGTTCCCTTTGTACAGAGTGAACGGGGCCAATCAAGGCCCTGAAGAGCCATAAAACTACTGATTCTCTCACAGCTTCCCATGAGGCCTGTCAATTCAGAAGGAGAGAGAGACAGAAAGACGCTATGGGCACTATTAGAGTCTCCGCTAAGAAACAACAGCTCACGTTACAATCAACTCGGTTTTTCAATGAATGTATACAAGTTACATTAGAATGTCAGCTGATCTCGATCTTAGTGTATAAAATTTTGCTTAAACACCAATTTCAGCAATTGTTCCTATTCTTATTTGTCTTTATATGCTAAAAATCAACGTACACTTTTTTCTTTAAATAATAATAGTACACTCTAAAAAATGCTGGGTTAAAAACAACCCAAGTTGGGTTGAAAATGGACAAACTCTGCGATTGGGTTGTTTTGACCCAGTGGTTGGGTTAAATGTTTGCCCGACATGCTGGGCAGTTTTATTTAACCCAACTATTGTTGAAAAATTACTGTATGGCTGGCTTAAAATGAACCCAAAATGAATCCAATAGGTTGGAAATTAAAAATCAGACATCACTAGAGGCAACAATAATCAAAAGGTGAACATTTATTAATAAGCAATTTAATAAATGTTTATTGTTTAATTATTACTCATTAAACATATTAATAAATGTCCATTTATTAAACATAATAAATGTTAATTTCCAACATACTTTGGGTTCATTTTAAGCAAGCAATATAGTAATTTTTAAACAATAGTTGAGTTGAATAAAACTACCCAGCAAACATTTAACCCAACCACTGGGTTTGTCCATTTTCAACCCAACTTGGGTTGTTTTGAACCCAGAGTGTAAAGTAAAGCAAATTGTTTAAATAATAATAATAAAAGGTTATGCTAGACTTGGCATAACTGTAGTACCCTGGTATTTTTTACTTTATGCCTTATATCAAACCTTATATCATAATTGAGCCTTTTATAATTGACCCAGTTAATACTGCAAGTCTTGAGTTTTAGGATCTGATATGCAGTTATTGCAGTTATGGTATAAACATAATCCATATCCAGTTTATGGACCCAATATAGTGAAAAACATTTTGTGCTAAGTGTACTACAAATACATTTACATATTTATGTGCTAAATAAAAATACCCTGCAGTTGTACTTTTGATATACTAAACTGGTATACTGCTAAATTGGAACAACTAATTTTGTACTTAATGCACTTTAATTGTGCATAACACTTTAAAAGATATACTTAAGTATATTTGATTGTGCTAAAGTGGAACTGTTGCAAGTATACTTTAGGTACACTTTAAATATCTTGCATTTAAAGAATGAAAACACTTTTTAGGCATACTATTAAGAAATGTGCATTGTGCAATGAAGAAATACTTCAAATGAAGTATACTTAGTAAGTAATAAATGCATTTAAATAGATTTTGGTATAGTCTTTTTTTTTTTTTTTACTAGGGTATTCACCTCAAGTATCCACTAAAAATGAAGCTTACGTAATTCAAAAAGATCCAGACAAAAGAAGTGACATTAGTACTCATTTTTATATCGTGTCTTATTCCTGCATACAGCTATAGCTCAACACAAATGAAAATATAATTACACTGAGATTTAGAGGGTGCATAAACATGCCGGTTGTCAAAACTTGCCCTCTTGTCCCCTGTGGGCAGAGGATAAACACAAAATGTTGTGTCATTTTTCTTGTAGGTGAACCTTGTAGCAGTTCTGGTTGGTTTAATGCCTCTTGTCGGGTGTGATTCTGACACCTGTAGTTGTTGGGTGATGGTGTGGATTCAGGCCTTACCCTTCCTCACGGTACACAAGGCCCATGGTCTGAAAGCAGCTGCGGTACTTGATCTCCCCTGGAACAGGCTGAGGACCCTGTATACGGCTTTTAGCGACATCAAAAGGAATGTTCACACAGGACGAGACCGTTCCTGAAACCAAACCGATGGCAAATTTCCTCATGAATTCCAGTCGAGGGTCCTGGCATATGGACAGAGAGATGAATTCAAGGTAAAGAGATTGAGCGCTTTTGTTTATAGGAGAATTATTGATGATCAACACACATTTTCTGAATTCGAAGGGCACAAACAATGCATTACTTCAATGTTTGCTGAAGATGTTAGGAAGTTATAGGAATATTCTGTAAAGTTAGATGTAAAGTTGACTTCAAAATTGGACTAAAAGTTGATTTTTAGATGTAAAGTTCAAGAAATACTCTACAAGTTAAAGCTGCTTTGAGGGACAATGTTGATTACCACAAAAAAAAAATTGGACATACCTCAAAAAAACAAAAACAGACAAAAAAAAAATTTAGGTTATAAAACTCTTCTGTTAAAAATTGTGCATTATGTGAGCTGTAAAGTTCATTTGGGACTTTTGGGATTATAAAATGGGATATAACTTTACACAGGAAAGGCTAATACATGATTTGTTTCACACTAAAATCATTTTAACATGCATTTTGTTTACGTCTTGTGTCTATAATATTAAAACAGTGAGTATTTTGGCCCCATTCACTTTCACTTTCAGTGCCTCAATGTACCTCACATTTTTGCTTTTATTAAAGAAAAATAATTATTTTAATAGAGCAAAATAAATTTTTGTGGTAATCAACATTATGCCACAAGAGTTGTCAATCGCCCATTAACCGGACTCTTTCTTCAAAGACAAATAAAACAATAACTGTATGATGACAGTTTTATAGGTAGAGCCATAAAATTCAAAATGTTGAGATAACACTCAAGTTGATACGAAAATGCAAATTAACAAACACAGAGACAAACGTAAAGCAGATAAAAGAGCTAATAAAGACAGATATGAAAATGGAGATGGAAAAAAAAAACGAGCGAGCGAGAGAGGAGTAAAAAAAGAAGCGAGAGAATATAATGGCAAAGCTGGAATAAAAGCTCAGATCGTTTTATGGTAGCGGGGCGCAGATTAGCGTTTCATGAGAAGAGCGAGGCTCTATAATTGGCTGAAGTGGGTCACGTGACCAAGGGCAAACTTTGGGAGAGGATTTATAAACAGAGTTCATGCAGGCAGACTGGGAGGCATATGGGGACAATTTGGGTAATTGGGCTGTGACTCGACACTGGCGTATTACTGTACCAAAAGAAGCTCGAACCAGCGCAGCTCTGACATCTAATTGGCCAGGATATTTTTTACAAATGACAGCAGCCCAGCAGCGGACACCCTGAGTAACACGCAACATCGACAGCTAAACCTGAACGTCGCATTGTAGGGGAGGAGCGTGACTGTGCAACAACAGTGCTCCGCCTTATGTATAGCTTCCACACGAAACACTCCCTTCAATGGCATTACATTTGCAGCACATTTTCCCGATGCTCACAGAAAGGAGTAATCGATTTCACAGCGAATACTCCTTAAAGTCTGTGTGGGTTGATGGATTGATACCCCTGGAGAAGGATCATTGATTTGGATCCTAATCCCAAAAGAATGACTGGCTGCTTTGAAAATAGACAGCAAAAGTAGATGCTCTACCTAAAAAGCCATAAACTTCCCTGGGATTATTTGCAATAGACAGTCAAATCAGGGTTGGTGAGCTCTGCCCTTTGGCATGATTGAGCGCTGGAGGTTTCTCAGGCAATGACGATCTTAGCACCAGATGAAGGGGGAATACAAATCTTCAGTAGGACTTCAACTGTAACTCTCCCCCAACAAATACCTCAGTCTGCTTCCAATTAGTTCATTTGAGTAAATCTAATGCTTCAGTTTATACATGTGGAGCAGGCGTATGGTAACGTTTCCATTAAACAAAATTAACGTTTGTTTGGGAGTTGAGCCCTGCCGGATGTGTAATCTGAACCTTTGAGGATGTGATGGAGAGCAAACAGGGAAGGTATTAGTGAGGTTTATCTTAGCAGCTCCTCTCCTCCTCCCTCTCACTCTGTTAATGTGCATGACTGATCCCTCTTTGAATTTGCCAAGCTACATATTGAGTCTTCAGCCTGTGGATATGTATTAAAAAAGACTTGGATCTCAAATGAAAAAGTTCTATGAGATGAACAAATATTTCACACTCGCTGCAGGTTTCGATATATGATAGCGACTTATTCATGTGACGTGAATACATGAGAAAGATAAATATGGGCCTTTATGTATTATAACTAACTATATGAAATATGCATGTAATATAAAGAAAAATTATTAAGGAAAAAAAAGGATTCATTAAAAATTCAACTTTTCTATTTGGACAGTCTTGTTATCTTTTCAATATAGATAATGTCACCCTATATTGAAAATATATTTTAAAATTAACAGGATTCTTATAGTTGCCATATGAAATGTTTAAGAAATGTATGTGGTGATAATGAATCCACAAAATTATATACATTATATCAAAAATTATATACAAATACTAGTGCTGTCAATCGATTAAAAAAATTAACTAATTAATTGCACATTTTTCTGTAATTAATAGCGATTAATCGCACCTAACATTAAAGTTTTTGATATATTTTATATTGTAATAATTTCACATTTAATCTCCAAATTAATGCAGAAACAACAAAGACTGTATATTTTAAATAATTGATCTAATAGGTAGGAAATAAAGAGAAATTTAATGAAGTTATAGAACACTTCACAGTCTTCACTGCATAAATTATAAATTAAATATAGATTAAACCTTATTAAAGCTACAAAATTGATTCAGTCAAGAGCAGTGAGTGATTTTATCGTTTATCAGCACCTGACTCATCTGACTCACATGACATGGACCTCAGGCATTTTGGCACACTTTTGTGTGTTTTTGTCCGTTCAAGCACGAAAGAGAACTCAATGTGGCCGGCACGCTGTCTGACACGGCTTTCTATGCGCATGAGTTGCGTGTGTGCTTCTTATCGCGCTTGAATGGTTTAATAGCACTTGAATGAATGTTAGCGTGATCATACAATAATAGCTAAAGGATGACATAAAAAAACGGATGCTGCGTTAATTACATTAAACATTTTTAATGCATTAAACTGAAAAAAAAAAAAAATCACATATATTAACAAGTAAATTTTGTAAGTTTAATTTAATTTTTTATTTAATTTAATTTAGTGAGTTTCTCACTAAAGGGGAAGTCACACTAGACATTGAGCACTCAATTTCTTTGGACACAATAATGCTCATGATACAGCATTTAAAAAAATATATATACAGTATCTCACAGAAGTGAGTACACCCCTCACATTTTTGTAAATATTTTATTATAACTTTTCATGTGACAACACTGAAGAAATGACACTTTGCTACAATGTAAAGTATTGAGTGTACAGCTTGTATAACAAGTGTAACAGCTTGCTGTCTCCTCAAAATAACTCAACACAAAGCCATTAATATCTAAACCGCTGGCCACAAAAGTGAGTACAATTACAATTAGCCATTTTCTCTCCCCGGTGTCATGTGACTCATTAGTGTTACAAGGTCTCAGGTGTGAATGGGGAGCAGGTGTGTTAAATTTGGTGTTATCGCTCTCACTCTCTCATACTGGTCACTGGAAGTTCAACATGGCACCTCATGACAAAGAACTCTCTGAGGATCTGAAAAAAAAGAATTGTTGCTCTACATAAAGATGGCGTAGGCTATAAGAAGATTACCAAGAACCTGAAACTGAGCTGCAGCACGGTGGCCAAGACCATACAGCGGTTTAACAGGATAGGTTCCACTCAGAACAGGCCTCGCTATGGTTGACCAACGAAGTTGATTCCACGTGCTCAGCGTCATATCCAGAGATTGTGTTTGGGAAATATACGTATGAGTGCTGCCAGCATTGCTGCAGAGGTTGAAGGGGTGGGGGGTCAGCCTGTCAGTGCTCAGATCATACGCCGCACACTGCATCAAATTGGTCTGCATGGCTGTCATCCCAGAAGGAAGCCTCTTCTAAAGATGATGCACAAGAAAGCCTGCAAACAGTTTGCTGAAGACAAGCAGACTAAGGACATGAATTACTGGAACCATGTCCTGTGGTCTGATAAGACCAAGATAAACTTATTTGGTTCAGATGGTGTCAAGCGTGTGTGGCGGCAACCAGGTGAGGAGTACAAAGACAAGTGTGTCTTGCCTACAGTCAAGCATGGTGGTGGGAGTGTCATGGTCTGGGGCTGCATGAGTGCTGCCGGCACTGGGGAGCTACAGTTCATTGAGGGAACCATGAATGCCAACATGTACTGTGACATACTGAAGCACAGCATGATCCCCTCCCTTCGGAGACTGGGCCGCAGGGCAGTATTCCAACATGATAATGACCCCAAACACACCTCCAAGACGACCACTGCCTTGCTAAAGAATGTCTCCAGACCTAAACCCTATTGAGCATCTGTGGGGCATCCTCAAACAGAAGGTGGAGGAGCGCAAGGTCTCTAACATCCACCAGCTCCGTGATGTCGTCATGGAGGAGGGAAAGAAGACTCCAGGTTCAACCTGTGAAGCTCTGGTGAACTCCATGCCCAAGAGGGTTAAGGCAGTGCTGGAAAATAATGGTAGCCACACAAAATATTGACACTTTGGGCCAAATTTGGGCATTTTCACTTAGGGGTGTACTCACTTTTGTGGCCAGTGGTTTAGACATTAATGGCTGTGCGTTGAGTTATTTTGAGGGGACAGCAAATGTACACTGTTATACAAGCTGTACACTCACTACTTTACATTGTAGCAAAGTGTCATTTCTTCAGTGTTGTCACATGAAAAGATATAATAAAATATTTACAAAAATGTGAGGGGTGTACTCACTTCTGTGAGATACTGTACATTAAACATATAACAGATAATAATAAATCCAAAATTACAATATACTCCACTTTCCTGCAATGCTACAAACCAGCAGATTTAAAGTTTGTTATTTTAATTTAGCTAAGAGGTCACACCGTGTTGTATCAATCTTCTATTGGTCAAATGTCTTCACTTAATTCACAGGTCAGAACTCACCAAACTTGAATATTGGAACGCAGTGAAATGTAAAAGTTCAGAAGAGCTTATGATTTGAGCATTTGCATTCGTATAAATTTTTGTCAATGGAAGAAAAAAATGTATTGTGCCCGCCCCTTAAATGTGTAATTATATGTACAGGGAATCTTGTATCCAAACAAGACTTTTGAATGTTGTCTTTTTTTACATTAAATGTAAAAAGCTACTTTCATAGTATGAAACAAAACCTATATATATATATCCCATACTTTGTTGTAAGAAAAGCTCCGGTCTCATTAGTCTGCTGATGCCACTGATAACGTCAGTTGTTTTGGACCCCTTTGACTTTCACTGTATGAACAAAAACAATTTAAACATTCTTCTTAAACGATCTTTTTTAGGTTGCACAGAAGAAAGAAAGAAAGTTTGACAGGTTTGGAACGACATGAAAGTGAGTAAATGACAGAATTTTCATTTTTGGGTGGACTGTCCCTTTAACTGTCTAAATAGTTTTTTTTAGGGGACACTGTATCTGCCTTTGTTTACCTGACTGGCAGGTATGGCATCTTTAACGTTGAAGTAGAAACCAAAGTAGATCATGTTGAAAATGCCATGCCGTCCTAGGGTGGAGGTCAGGCCCTTATTAAGCCCACGGAGGCCAAAGCCGTCTGTGTTTATAATAGTTCTGGCCTGTACAAATGTAGAGGGTTGCTGCATGGAGAAACAGAGAGAGCAAAACATTACGATCCTCAAAATGAATGACTAAGACATTTTGTGACAAGACAAAGGCAAAAACAATACCAAGACAACAATTAACAGCTGTAGCCTCTTACCACTTTGAATGAATCCCTGTTGGCCTGTAGGCTCACTTTCACTACTTCAAATGGATTTACAACCAGTGCTTCGGTTAACCCTGACCCCAGGCCAGCCACAGAGAGAGCCTAGCATATTGAAGCAGGCAGAATTACATTACAAGAGAACATGACGCCACACGACAAATGAGAAAGACACAAAGAGTATAAAGAAAGTCGCTTTGTGTTTAATTCAGAACAGACTGTATTTTTTGATGAGCAGTCGACACTAAAGGTATGTCACACAAATCTCATAACTCAAAAGAACAATGCTACTGTGACACTTCGGCTTTCAGAAACGTGTTTGTCCAGACGCAGAGCTTGACTTTAACCTACAAATGAATGAATGAAACTGCCACCGTCAATCATTCGCAGAGGTTAGAAAGGAAACGCAGACAGGAATCAAAGATGAATGAACCAGCTCAGACAAAATGTCTGAGACAAAGATGAATTACTTCATATGATGCAATAACAGCTCAACTCGACTATATGGAGCAAAAGGTTTCATATTTTCATACAAACTGAAAAGAGAAGCATCGGCTCTATAGCACCCCAAATTAAAAGCAGTGTTCATTGTAACATAGTTTTATGATTTAGTCAGTTTTTGTCTTTTGATGAAAAATGCCATTTCAGTTTAGTCAATATTTTGCCATCTATCCATCTATCTATCTATCTATCTATCTATCTATCTATCTATCTATCTATCTATCTATCTATCTATCTATCTATCTATCTATCTATCTATCCATCCATCCATCCATCCATCCATCCATCCATCCATCATCTGTCTGTCTAAAATAGAATGGAACAATTTTAGTGTATGAAAATAACATTTTATTCGACAATGTGCAAAACAAATATCAGACTGTATCATCATATAAAATGTTGCTGATTAATGTTATAAACAAAATAAAAGAAAATAGCAAAATAAAGTAAACTGTGACATATTATACCCAAAAAGTCTTCATACAGTGGACTACCAGTAAAATTGATAAAAATTTGGGACCAAAAATTATTTAGACATTTTGACCTGACCATGTTTTGCTTAAGTGTTATCTGACATAATTAAAGATTATTTTTTATTACCATTTTTTTAAACTATAGTGAATAAACTGTATTAATGAAATGTTCAAGGTGTCTGAATAAATTTTGGTTTGACTGTATATATATATATATTATATCATATTATATTTCTAATCGACTGAACAGAATCTGAATCAATTTAATCAACCGAATCAATTTGAATAAATGTTTTAATTAATTATAATTAATTAATTATACATATACGTTTTATTTAGATTCACTCAATTATCAAACATTTTCGTCAGTAATTTTGAAGAGGTTAATGTTGCTATAAAAAAAAAAAAAAATGTGCGGTTGGTACTTTTATGATTTGTGACTCCCCATTTAAGCACTTGACCTGTATGTCAGCAGGCTTCAGGCCTACTTGAAGAGTGACAAAGGAGATATTTGAGTGTGTTTGTTTAAGGTGAGCTGGGGATAGTACACACCCACACCCTCGATTAATACCTCGAAAATGTGTGTGTGATGATTACACTCACACATTTGGTCTTTTTGTGTTTGTGTATGTGTAGCCATGTATACACACTTGTGCATACACTGCAAGACAGTGTGAGAGCCTCATTACTCATTTTCTGTCTGAAAACCGGACATCTCCTTGACCGTGTTTACAGAGCCAACCATGCGCTCTTCCATTTCTTATTTGTCATGCAGTCATATACTGCACACATCTGCATCAATCATACCGAGTCATTTCAGCTGGGCCGGGAGGCGGAGCCACAGCTCAATTGCTCTCTTGAAATCATGCAGACGATCTCACTCATACTCTCCGCCTCTCACACACTCCATACATCACTCTTCCCAACGCCCGTGGGCTCTGTGTGGATTGACATCTCTAGCTAGAGTGGGCGGAGACAGGTGTGATTGATCAGGCAGGTGAATGTTTTGCCTCTTCTGGCTGTTCGACGAGGCTGTGGGATTCGCCGCTGGGCTCAGCTGTCAAGCCCGCTGCCACACTGATAGACTGCTGTCAAAGTAATGGGCTATCTCTCATATGCCTCGCTGAGCAGCATTTGTCTCGATTACACCTTGTACCCGCTGCCAGCACGCCATGTAATGAGGAGAGTGCTTTGCTTGACTGTGAATGTAATTGTGTGTGTATAGTATCAATGACTCTGTGTGTGTGTGTGTGTGTGTGTGTGTGTGTGTGTGTGTATGTGTATATCTTGCTTGTATCAGATGACTTACCAACCCAGGTGATAAAGGAGTAAAGCTCAACAGCTTCTTGTACTGCTCAAAGGTAAAAAACTGCAAAGAAGATCAGGACAACCTGTCAGGAAGTGTTTTCAGACGCTACATGAATTCACATACATACACACAGACATGATGAATGCTCACACCCTAAGCAAACACAACTGTAAAGAATGAAAAAACTCAAGCTGTCAACATGACACTGCGCAAATATAAATACACACAGACAACTAATAGGATGGCGCATAATTCTCCATATTAGTAAAGCTTTGCACAGCTTGACAGATATTAGATAAAACATCTAGTAAGAAAGATGGATGCCAGGGCCTGTACAGTACACCAAGCCTCTTTAGTAGCTTCAAGTGGAGCGTCAAGTAGATTCATTGATCAGTGAATTGAAAATTCTGTCATCATCTACTCACCCTCATGTCGTTCCAAATCCGTATTACTTTATTTATTCTGTGGAACACAAAAGGATTTTTAAAAAATATCCTGGCCACTCTTTCAATATAAAGTGAATGAGAACTGAGGCCGTCAAGCTCCAAAATGACAAATGTAGCACCATAAAACTTGTGCACTATATTCCAAGTCTTCTGATGTTTTATATATATAAATAGCTTTGTGCAAAGAACAGACCAATGTAAATTGTTATTAAAAGAAAATCCTGACATGCACCCTATCTCTCTTTTACTATCAGAAAAAAACCCCTAAAAGGTTCATAGTATTATTGACTATCTTCTTTCAGATGAACACAATCTGAGATATATTAAAAATATCCTGGCTCATCCTAGCTTTATAATGGTAGTGAATGGGGGTCGAGATTTTGAAGCCCAAAAAAGTGCATCCATCCATCCATCCATCATAAAAATAATCCATACGGCTCCAGGGGGTTAATAAAGGCCTTCTGAAGTGAAGCGAAGGGATTTTGTAAGAAAAATATCCATATTTAAACCTTTACAAACTAAAATAACTAGCTTCCGGCAGACAGCCTACCCAAGTCAACTTGCGCCAAAAGAGTAACCTCTGACGCAATATATGACGCAGGATGTATCGTAAGCTCACGGTTCAAACAAATAGGGCTGTGTAACAAACTCAAGCTCCTCTTTTCTTATATCGAAATCTTCTGATACTTCTCTTTAAAAATTCTCATTAAAGACTTATAATTTGTGACCGGTGTTTTGCTCTATCCTCTGCACTTCCGCATTCGTCAATACGTCATGTTTCAGGTCAGGGGTTACTCTTCCGCCGTAAGTCGATTTGCGTAGGCAGTCTGTCGGAAGCTGGTTATTTTAGTTTATAAAGATTTAAATATGTATATTTTTCTTACAAAACTCCATTACTTTGCTTCAGAAGGTCTTTATTAACCCCCTGGAGCCATGTGGATTACTTTTATGATGGATAGATGCATTTTTTGGACTTCAAAATCAGGAGCACCATTCACTACCATTATAAAGCTTGGAAGAGCCAGGATATTTTTAATTTAACTCCGATTGTGTTCGTCTGAAAGAAGATAGTCATATACACCTAGGATGGCTTAAGGGTGAGTAAATCATGGGATAAATTTCATTTTTGGGTGAACTATCCCTTTAAAGGTACATATTACTACTTATAAGCACCTTTTAGTAGTAAATAAGGCACAAAGATGTCCCTTTGAGGACACTGTCCCAGTGACAAGCTGTACTTCCAAAGGTTTTTTTCCCCTGACAGTGTTGGCAAGTTAATGAGTTAAAAGAGCGGTCGCAATCCCCGATTTGAGGACAAACGGTTATTTTGATTCAGACCTTTTCCCTGAATAGTTCACTTTGAATGATTCATTCACAAGTTGAGTCAATGATCTGGCTGTAGTAGTTACATTGTAGAGAAAAGATTTTCAGTGAATAACAGCTTACATTGACACAAAGCTATAGTATGGCCTCAGAAGACTTGGATTATGCCAGACGAATTGTATAGACTACTTTTGTGTCATTTTTGAAGCTTAAAAGCTCTTGTCCCTATTCATTGTAATTGCATAGAAAAAGTGACCAGTATATTATTCAAAATAACTGTTTTTGTGTTTCACATAGATAAGAAAGTGACATGAGAATGATTACATGATAACATTCACATTTTCATGTGAATTTTTCAGGTGAACAAATACTTCAGGGTAAACTGTTAAAGCTTGTTGAGTCTACCAATCCAGCACTTTCCAATAATGGAATAAAACCCCTTCCAGATGTTTTTTTAGATTAGAAAAGTGAGACATTAATGTGTTCTCCCTCCTTTCAGACACCCATAACCAACGGCCTAAAGCCACAGTAAGTGCTCGCTCATCTAAACTCAAGAGTGTATATATGTACTGTTTATACATGATACTAAAGTGAGGCCGGTAGCAATATCTGGCCATGTAGGTCAATATTGGGAGTTTTCAACAGCAAACACATGTGGCATGAATACAAACATAGAGAGGGGATGAGAGTTTTTGATCCTCCTGGCTAGAGCCGGTACGTTGAGGACATACGTATGTGGTCTGAGTGTATGTTTACACTCGGAAGGCCAGGTTGCAAAGATCAGAGCATGTATGGTTTAAGTGATGAGTTTAAGCTTGGAGTTAAATGTGGTTCCTGTTACCTTCACTGCTCTCTTTGGGGTCTCGGCCAAAATTGGGGGAAGGATTCCCTTGTAAAAGCCATACACTCTGTTGAGGAAAAGACGTCACTCATTGGAGTTTGAGACACATGATAAATAAATAAATATTTGTGGACAAGCAACATTTAAAAGTCTATTTGGCCAATTATGTATGCAGTAAAGAAACAAAAAGTAGCTTGCATTTTAGATTAGACTCAAATTGGATTCAATATAGAATGAAAGTTTAGAGTGGTAATCATCAAGCTAGGCTGTATGGCCGCCAATACGTACTGATAATATTATCACTTGATTTTAGTACTACTACAAAAATTACTTGAAATTATGATACCCAGGAAGACCCTGAAAAGTAAATAATATAATTTAATTTTCTCAATTTTTACAAATATTGTGTTGACTGCATTCATCAAGCGTAACTACATGGTTACCCAAGGAAACAAATTAACCAAACAAAACAAAGAAACTACATTTAGACATTTTGGTAACAGGTCAGCAAAAAATGGTCATAAAAAGAACAGAAAATAAAAAAGCTACACAAAATGCTACATGACCTGTGGTGGATGATACATTTTCAGTTAAGCACCTACTTTCACTATCACTGCTGGCATAAAAGGCTGATCAAGCAGACTGTGAAAATTTCACAAGTCATGAAAAATATTTACTGCATTAATTAATTGAGAAATACTGAAGCGTAATTAAGACAGTGGGACAGATAATGCTCACAGGGTTTAAATATTTTTATAATCATAATAAATATTTTCCCCTAGCGCTACTATTTAAAAAAAAAAAAAATCAGTGGTTCGGAGCACGTATCAAACTGCCAAAGTCACGTGATTTCAGTAAACAAGGCTTCGTTGCATCATAAGTGTTTTGAAATTGTCACGGTTCACCACTGGGGGGCGTGACTTTGGCAGTTTGATACAAGCTCTGAACCACTGATTTGACACAAAAAATTTGTAAAGCTTCAAAGCTTCATGAAGCAGTGTTTTGAAATCGCTCATCACTAGATATTGTTGAATAAAGTCGTTATTTTGTTTTTTTGCCGCACAAAAAGTATTCTCATCGCTTCCTAACATTAAGGTTGAACCACTGCAGTCACACGAACTGTTTTAAATATGTCTTTAGTAGGGCATCTGAAAGTGTTAATTATCTTGCTCTCAATGGAGGCTTCACTGAACCATCAAATTTTATCAAAAATATCTTAATTTGTGTTCCGAAGATGAACAAAGGTCTTACGGGTGTGGAACGACATGACAGAATTAATAACAGAATTTTCATTTTTGGGTGAACGAACCCTTTAAGCTGGCTTAAGTCATTTTGACCAGAGGCCTATACCATGAAGCCGGTTTAGGTGGTTAACCAGGTATGTTTCAGTTTAGTTTGCACCAACCCTGGGGTTTAGGCACAATGAAAGTGGCTTGGGTTTTAGCGGTGCTCATCGACACAGTAACTTGCGCTCCACGGCTAACCTTCTGGGTAAGAGATCTCAAACACAACTCTCTTCACAACTTTCACTTGCACTGAAATAGCAAGATATTTTTCTTCTTGCTGTGTAAATGCATTTATATCCTTCATATTCTTCAATCTCTTAATCTTCAGTAGGAAAACTGAATCGCGCTGACTCTCTAGCGAGAAGTGAATCGCAGTTTCTCTATGTTTCAAGACATGTGATTGGCTACTGATGTCACACTTTCATGTGCGCACGCTCCATGAACTTAGGATCAAAGCCTGAGTTGACAGAGAAAGTTGATGATCAGGGTCATGATGCCAACAAAGCTTGATCTGATTAGTTTGGTTTTGTAAACTCAATCCCGTAACCCAGAGTTTGCACAAGTACCATCATGGTATGGACCCCAAGTTGCCTAAGTCTGTTACTGAGATGTGACTCGTACTGAATTTCACATCCTGACTCATGGTGCCACACATTGGAATGATGAATCCTACTATGATGTGCCAGTTCTATGGAAATCCACCCCCATTATCACGCATTGAGCTCAACTTCGGTTGTAATACACTACTGTTTCCAGGGTACTGTTTCTAAACCAGAACAGGTTGAACTGGTCTAAACACACAAACAAGCACTTATAAATGAAAAACAAAAGCCCTCAACCAAAGGAACTACATTTTTAGGTTTCAAATGTCTAAAAAGCTTGAGACAGTAAAATCATCTTCTGGAATTTGTGTCAAAATGGGTGCCATTCTTCAGCTTGTACTATATAATTAATAACGAGTTCATAAGAAAGTGTAACTGTCACGGTAATGCTTCAAAGAAAAAAAGGCTTAAAGGCATACTTATCAACTTTTAGAGTAAGAACTGCAAACAGACGTAACCCTCGACAGCTATCTGTATGATAAGCAAATTAACACATAAACAGTCTTTTTCCTTTCAACAGCACTATCACTAATATCTCTTCTCATTTGAATGTACTTAGGGGCCGTTTACATGACACTGTTTTCAAATTAAAATGTAAAACTTTTTATGCATTTTGGTCTTCATTTACATGACAACAGCATTTTGGGTTTCAAGATGCAAGTTCTTGAAAGTGATACCGTTATGGTCTCCGTGTACACTACAAAAATGCGAATTCATGAAAACGGTGTCGTCATGCGCATCCGTATTACTTGTTCAGTCTATAGGCGCATAATGTTTCTTTATAAAGTGATAGCGCCAACTACTGGCCTGGCATACATATTCCAGTGTTTTTAGTCATTTTTGCGGATCTGTGTGTGGATTGTTTTGACAATGGTGTCATCTGTATGTGAAAAATGCAAAGGAAAAATTTTCAGTTTTAAGTACATCACTGTCGTACAAATGTACCCTTAGAAAGCTGAAAGAAATTTGAATTAATCTAGTATCTCTCTAACTTATATCAAGGCTACTTGCATAACTGTCATGATATAGGTTCACAGTTGTAACGGCACAAATTGTATATCATACTTTAGATCATTCAAATGTGTTGGCCTACCATGCTGTAACTTAAGTCATTTCATGTTCTTAAAGGGATAGTTCAACCAAAAATGAAAATTCTGTCATCATTTACTCACCCTCATTTTGTTCCAAACCTGTATGAACACACACAAAAAAAGATATTTTGAATAATGTTGGTAACCAGACAGTTGACGATAGTATTTTTTTCCTACTATAGAAGTCAATGGCTACCGTCAACTCTCTGGTTACCAACATTCTTCAAAATATCTTTTTTTAGTTGAACAGAAGATAGAAACTCGTACAGGTTTGGAACAATACATAAGTGTGAGTAAATGATGACAGAATTTTCATTTTTGGGTGAAGCAACCCTTAAAGAGAACAAAAAGTGACTTTTTAAGTGTGACAGTCCAATATTTTCTTTGATTTTAAATATCATATAGTATGTGATAGACATTGACATCCAAAATAAGCCTAAAATAAGTGTCCGCATTTTGAGATTCTAGTCTGATCAATGCTTCAGCACGTTCTCACCACCCCTAAACGCAGACATGTGCACTTTGAGAAGCAGACATTGTTTGGAGAGCACATGTACTTTTTCTGAAGCTGAAACCTGACTCTGTTTTGCTTTCTGTCAATCTGAAAGTGAGGACAAGCCCGAGCAAGTGAAACACCTGAGCTTTTCTTTTCCCTTCTCATTCTCTCATACAAAAACTCTGCAGTATGGTAAAGAGCTAACATTTACCTAGAATTGTGCGTGTAGTTTCAGTACTGTGGTATATGTCAAAAAGAAAAGGTCAGATTTATTGTGTGGTGATACAATAGGTTAGTAGGACTGTTAATGTTAATGCTTGAAATCATTAGGTAATTTGGTAATTTTTTTTTAGAGCTGTATTAGCAAAACTTTATTAAAGACTTGCTTTTATGCTTTGAAGTCCACATAATGTCCATTTAAGAACTAAAATTAACTCTTTTGTTTAGAACTTGGTTTATCTGGAAACATTTTTTAAAAAAGGATTAAATAAGTTACATAAGTTAAATAAGTTATAAAAATATCTCAAATGTATGTTTAGGGCTGTCAAAAATTAACTGCATGAATTAATAACATGATATGCTTATTATTCAAACTAATCACAGTTAAGCTGCTATCAATATCAATATTTTGGAAACACTTAAGCCACGATACAGTTCAGTTTGTTAACATTAACAACAATGCATCAGAAATCATAAACTAATAATGAACAAAACTTTCACAAGACTTATTAATCTAGGTTATTGTTAATTTCTACATATACAAATTAATTTTTAACATTTCATGAACAATATTTATAAATTAATCTACACAACCTTTCAAAAGTTTGGGGTCAAAAAGATTTTTTGTTTGTTTTTTTTAAAGAAATTAATACTTTTATTCAGCAAAGATGCATTAAATTGATCAAATGTGTCAGTAAAGACATTTACAATGTAACAAAAGATTTTCATTTCAAATAAATCCTGTTCTTTTGAGCGTAAATATTTAAAATATTACAAATATATTTAAAAACAGAATACCTTTATTTTATATTGTAGTAATATTTTTTTTTTACAATATTAATTTTTTTATTGTATTATTGCTCACATAAATTAATAAATAAATGCCTTGATGAGCATAACGGACTTCTTTCAAAAACAAATCTTACTGATTCCAAACTTTTGAACAGTATTGTAGATTAACAAATTATGTAAAAATGGTAATTTATTATTAGTTCATGATACATAATGGATTAATTAATTGTAAAGCATTTTTTGAAAAAATAAAGTCATTACATGGCTGATAAACTCATACAAACAATAAATGGGCATTACAAAAAGAGTTACAAGTCAATTTATTGTATCGAGGAGTGTTCTTTTTTGAATGTTGTTTGGAACAACACTATAGGGTGAGTAAATGATAAAATTTCTCATTTTTGGGTGAACATTAACAGCCTTACTATTGCTTTAGATCAAGTAACATCCATTTGTGTGCATAAGAGGGTTGATACATCCCGAGAGGGGGTGGCGAGAATGAAACAGATTTCTCAGTATCAGTTCTAGCATGTATTGATATTGAACACACGTGTGTGGACAGGGTGGACAGACTAGCGTGACAGCTGCATGCGAACTCCTGTCGTTGTATTGTGAAAACATGCCCCAGCAGTCAACAGAGATGTCCTCGGCTGATTTAGTTGGGGTGTAAATATTATCGTTTCTGCGAACAGAGATGAGGCGATTAGCGCGAGCAAATTTGCCCACGCCGTGACCGCCACTCCAAAACATCTGACCCACGGCTAATTACTACAACACATCTCTTCGGATGACAAACAATCTCGATTTCACCAGCATCACGATGTGTCAGATGTCACAAGCCTCACTTGTCGGGTGAAACGGCAACAGAGAGGCATTGTGTCAAATGAAAGTGTCTGGCAGAGTGGGGCCGACGGGCAGGGCTTTTGTCTGGCCAAAACGGAAGCCCCCCCCTTGTGGCGCATGCAAACGCCGGCCGCATGTTTCCCGGGTGTGGTCAGTCTAAGAAAAATCAGGTGGTGAGATAAAGCTTCAATTTGTTACACAAGCACTTAAGACCCCATTTGACTACGCCTGGTTTGACTATACCTGAATGCCAATTTGACTCTAAATGTAAGCATGCAGTTGGCCCTCATAAGCAAATGCTCACACATTTAGGTACGTGTGGGTCCAGCTGCTGGAGTTTGTATAGGTGTGATTTGTCTTTTATTTGCATCAAACCCCATTTCTTCCATTCAACTCATAGCCACATCCTTCAACATAACAAAAGGAGAGGAAGGAAATGATACATTAACCAAATTGCAATGTTTCATCCCTGTTATAGGACCGACCGTCAATGAATCACAGGGTTGACGAGGAAATGTATATGGAATATTTACATTTCGGTCTTTATCAACTGTAAGAATGCGCACAGTTGCAGTCTTGTACTGCCGAGGATACGGTGGCCCGGGTGACTTTGAGCTCTTCCCATTCTGTCCCTTGTCAACAACCCGAATGCTTGATCTGCAAATATTGTCATTTGGCTCGTGAGACTTTAACCTTGACATTGGTTCGGGAAGGCACAACAGCTCCAGGCTCATAAATCAAGGAGTGAGGAGATGAGAAGCAGGGACGTTTCTTGAGCTTTTGCTTGAAATCAAACATGACAGACGGAGTAAAAGGACGCCAATTCATCAGCTAATTGCTTCCAGTAATTACGGCAGAAAAAGTAGCTTGGAAAGTGATCTGATCATTTGAATTTGACTTATAGGAGAAATAAAATTACTGACATGTAATCATTTGTATAACTATTTGATTATATTGGTTTCTATCAGGTCTTACAGGGGTTTATCATTGAGTATGATACACAAAAGTATCAATACAAAAAATGGACATCAAATCTGCCTGTAGGTTTTGTCTAGTGAATGTGGATCATTTCAGGGTATGCAACTTAAAACCTTAAAAGATAAATATGGGTCTGCATGAATCATAAAAAAGGCTAATGTTCCTTTACATTACAAGAAAATGTATGTAATGTAAAGGAATATTAGCCTTTTATATAGGGATGCACCGATATGAAAATTTTGGCCGATACTGATAACTCTTTATATTTGAAAGCCGATAACCGATGTATTGGCTGATAAATCTAAATTTTTATATATTTTTTGAGAGCCTGATCACAAAAACAAAAGTCTTACCATTAAAAGCACACAATTATATAATGTTCTGTAGCCTATATGACGAATTTGCGCTTTACATGTTGCACTTAACTGTATTTTCCTTTTTGAAGTGATTCCAATCATATTTCAAGCAATTCAAAACCATCATGGTAAACAGTGCACATCTGAAGTGCCTCAGCTGAAGGAAATAATCCATTATTTATCGTCTTTAATATATCTGCCAAAGTTTCTTATCGGGCCGATAACAATAACATTAAAATGAACATATATCGTCCGATACCGATATTGTGGCCGATATATCGTGCATCCCTACAAAAAACTTTCTGTTCATAAAAAAATCCTGAAAAACACCCATGTATCCTGATTTCCACAATAATTTTTTTAACAATGATGATGATAAGAAATGTGAAGCACCAAATCATCATATCAGAATGATTTCTAAAGGATCATGTGACACTGAAGACTGGAGTAATGATGCTGAAAATTCAGCTTTGATCACAGGAATAAATTACATTTTATAATACATTGAAATTGAGAGTGATTTTAAATTGTAATAATATTTCACAATATTACTGTTTTTACTGTATAATTTATTTTAAAAATGCAGCCTTTTCAAAAATCTTACAGAACCCAAACTTTTGAACGATAGTGTAAACTTACCTGCTGCTAAAAAAAGTTCTATAAATTGCAGACCAAGACACATACTGTGAAATAATTATGCACAATCAAGCTATTTATATATGTGATCTAAATCTATTAGTACTTTCTTTCTATGATGATTCACACATGCTACATTATGAAGAAAGTGAACGTTCATAACATTTCAAATAGACTCCGAGCCAATTCACAGACGGATCTCCAGCTCTGAACTAATTGGTGTGTGGAAGCCGAAGGGCTCGAGTTTCTACCGCACAGAGGGGAAGACCAAAGCAAAATACGGACTGAGAGTGAAAGTGCAATGCTGGCCTATACAGCAAGAGCATGTTTATTTTCAATAATAATTTCACAACAGTAACTCCCACCACCATTTGTGTAAATTAAAACTAAGTGGTTCAGCCTGGGGCTGATCATGCTACCGGCTACTGTGTGGTGATTCCAGCCACAGCACAAACAGACGGAGGGTGATAATTGGTTTAGAAGAAAGAAGAGCCATAATCTGCAGGGGAGGCCTGCGGGACGCAGCCGATGACAGCTCCGCCGAGAGGGAAAGCTGGTGTAGGATCTCACACAGTCAACCAGAGCCGCTGTGTCAGCGTCACCTAGGACCGCACACGCGCATATATTCTCACACCTTGCTGCGGATCAGCTTTAGATCCACTGTAAAGCTGTCATCTTGCCATAAACACAGCTTTCTTTCAAGTCTGCACACTGTCTAGGTTCTGACACGTGCCTCATGTTGTGTGGTGGAGGGAGGGGAGGAAAAACTGAAAGGAGAGCAAATTTGATGGGGTACAAAGAAAAAAGGAGGAGAGAGACAGAAAAAGATAAATCTCTGCCTCAAGCGCACTATGTCATATGTGTGATTTCCTATGAACAGGGGCAGTTAACACAACACATGTGGAGCATGCCACTGCCAACGCATAATATAAACCTATGACTTCACTTGCTTGTCCGAGATTGACATACTGCGTATTCCAGGACAGGTGGGTTTAAAGATTTGTGAGTTTTGTACACCAGGTTTACTACTTTCACAAAGCTCAAAACTTTCCCTGTCACCTGGTTTATGTTGTTACCATGCATATAACAGACATGTGTGCATAGTTTACACTAAATACATCCTGAAAACAGTAGATGACAAGTACTGAAAAGAAAACATTACAAACCAGAAGTGTCATGTGTCAAAAAAAACTGTAATAAGCATAAACTTAACATTTTAAAAGTTACAAGATCAAGTAAAAGATGCATTTCCAGACTATCCCTTCTTACATTATATAAAGTACAAAGTTCCTTAAAAATATATATATTATTTTTTAGTCATGTTTTATTTCATCTTGAACACTAAATGAGGCAGGACTGGTGCATGGTACTGCTGGTAGAATAGTATATACAGTATATATTGGAAATATGCATGAAATTGTTGACATCAGAGAGCGAGAGAAATTTGAATGGGATGACAATACAATACAGAAAGATAAACGGACTGACAGACAGACAGGCATTTATAACTTACCCCTCAGTGCGAAATATAGTTCTGAAACAGTCTCCAAGGCCTTTATAGCTATTTGGGTCACCCTTCCCTCTTTGGATTTGAAACCTGAAAGATTAAATGTCAACTGGTCACCACAAGACAAGATTCACATAAATTAATTTACAAACCTTTATTCAGAAATATTAAACTAACTTTATATATATATTAGATATATTATATACTTAGAGCATAAAAATAATATGAAACACATCATATGAAAGGAAGCTTTGAAATAAATAAAAACAATACATATAGACATCATTTTATTATATCAGTCTTTTAACTTATTTGTCATAACATCATTTTACCATAATCTCCCTCTAAACAAAATATATTTCATGATTGTAATGGCTACACATCACATTTGAGATTGTCCAAAATAATAGTCCACAAGGAAAAACAATGATTAACAATTCATAAATTCTGGATAACATCACTACCACATATACATTATGTTTAACATTCCTCCACTTAAATGACAGAGATCATAAAGCATGACCACCATATGCTATCAATTATCTGTGTGCAAGAAATGTGGGACACTGGCTAATCTGCCCAAGTGTCGACACAAGTCTCAGATGTCTGTCAAAATTCAAACCGCTCCTTTCTCCTGCTTTCACCGTCTGTTCCTTCCGAGGCGGCACTGACTTTTTCGGTCCCTTTAGCACAGCGGAGAAGTCAAACATTTACTTAACCCATCCTTACCAATTAGCTTTGCTTCTTCTATAGCCATAGACCTTGTAGGTGCTAACTTTGTCGCTAACATGCTAGTAACCTGCTGGTAACAGTTCTGCAGCTCCGTGTAAATTTTTTATACGATACAAATGGTCAAGAGATGTTTTTGTAGCAACAAGCATGCTAGTAACTCCCTAATAAAGGGCATACTGAACCGTGTAAATGTTTAACGTGGTACCAGCGCTGAGCGCAAGTTTGGGGAAAAAGGATTTACTGCCCCCGCCCCCCCCCCACCCAATGGTTCATGCAATATAGATGTTTTAGCGTGAATAAATGGACAAAGCAACTGTAGGACCTTTGGTACTTTGACACCACATGCTATTATTTGTTTATAGGCTGACATGCCAGGACAATTTACAGTGGTTCAGGCTGGGTATCTTTTTGGGCACACAGAGATGATAAATAAACCAACCTTTGCCCTCCAAGTGTAAATAGATGAACCCAGACCAAACTCAGAGTGGAAGACACAGAATGAGAAAGATTCTCCTCATATGGCTTTGACTGCCAGGTCAAGAGGTCAGCAGTAAGTCATCCAGGCGGGTGCCTGATGGGACCATAAAAGTGCCCTGGTTCCATCGGATGAGGGGGTTTACCGAGGTGAGCAGCCTTTCATATCGGCAACAGATTAACATCTTAGAGGGGTGTCCCCAGCATCCAATTTTGTAGATTCCCAAATAGCTTGTAACTCGTGCCTAAGAACCAGTTAAAAAAGCATCATAAATGAACGTCCAACACCATATTAAAGAGAAAGAAGAAAAGAGGGTCTCTGAAACAGCAGGCAGTCAAGTGAGGGGGAATGCAGGGATGGGGGCATGCAAAAGGATGGGGCACCGAACCAAAAGATTTAAGATCAGTAGAGCTTGTAAACAAATTTAAATCAGTCTTAATTAAAGGCACATGAGAGCAAGGTCAAGGAACGAAGACGGCCTTGTCCCACCAATGCCAGAGTTTCAATTTCTGCAGTACACTGGGATGGCCCAACCCACGCTAGCCCAGAGGTGGCAGGGCCACGGTCGGCTTTCAGCTGCCTGACTCCGCTGTTGACCTTGGGGTCACCTCATTTCCTCATGCCCCTTGCCTACCCTGCCATAAAAGCCTTGGACCAAACGTCACGGCCTGGGGAGTGGAAGATAATGGGGAAGATTTGGCAGCACAAGATACGTCTGGACTCTCAAAAAGAGTCACCAGAGTTCTGAAAGAAGTTTAGAATGGAAAAGAAACTGTAGATAAGGTGAACCTTTCCAGCCTTTGTATGAGTCCTCTACCCAGAAAATCAGGAGAGCACACTGAGACATATTTGGAGACATACAGACTCGTGAAGAAGAGTCAAGGGCTGATTCAGTCGGCCTTGGAGCCAAGCTCCCGGTTGTAAAGTCAACAAACAGAGGAACTGTGAAAAGCCCAAGGGTTTTGTTAAGAGATCCAGCTCTCAGAATCCCTTTCAAAGTAAACCTAGAAAGAAAAGATATACTTACAGGTGATGATATCTGTGAGTTCATCAAAAACCTCCAATGACCTTCTGTACTCTGTTTTTATAGGACCAGAGCTCCATCTTGGATAGCCAGGTGAGGGTGAAGGTAAGGCCAACATGAAGCTTCTACGGGTGAAATGAGCACCATGGGGTAAATAACCCTACCATCTCCACCTGACCCCAAACTCCCTGTAAAATGCGAACTCTGAACGCTCTGACAGGAAGGTAAATGAGAATAAAGAGCAGGAGAACACCTCCTCCACTGTATTTTTATAGAGAGGAGCGAAGTGTTTCAGGTCCAGGCCGAGCGCTAGGGCCTTGTTCCCTCTCAGACCCTGTATGTAATGGGCCAGCACCGGGTCCGACAGGGGGGGGCTGTGCCCCGCTGGAAGACAAGCTTGATGGGTTGAGGCCTAATAATGATGGTGTTAAAAAAAGCCCTGTGGGAAGGGCGGGAGGTTACTGGGTTGATCAAAAGGCTTGAGTCTGATGGGTTTGCCTTTAAAGGGCCAGGCCAAACTTTTAAAAAGGTCTCTTAAATTTGCCTTGTTAAATATAGGGGTATTCCCCCAAAGAATGGAGCATGGAATGGGAACTGCATTATTTCATTTATGACTAGAATATCAACCCCATGATAAACAAGGTTCCATGAGCGAAAAACCATCCTGCAAATGTGCCATTTATAACTTTTTGCAGGACTTCCCTTTGCTTTTTACAACTGAAACTGTGTGACTGTAGTTGTGGCAGGAAAATGTTTAAATGGTTGGCATTTGATATTGGCCGTCTATGTTTCCAGTCTGGTACAATGATAACCAAATATTGTGGGGCATACGTTGGCAAAAAATTAGCTGTAAAATGATTTTACATGTAATTGCAAATTTTTGGCAATATATTTGCTTCAGTCACTGAATCAATGAACTGTTTTAAACTATAAGAATAGTAGTGGAACAAATATCACTATAGCTAATATCTTTATAAACTGAATTATTTTTTGGTCATGGTATTTATTGCTTTCAATTATTCAGTCTTTAATTCTTAACCATGTTAATATGTTTTCCATTTGCTGCCTCTGAACCAACAACACTTTCATCAAGAGCTGAAATGAAAGTAAAATTAGAAAAAGCGAAACAAGCACGTGAGCAAGGTTTCTTTTACACACAATCAGTGGTGCATAAGAGAATCCAGAAGGCAGCATTAAAAGGAAATCTATTTTTTACAGCCAGACAGTTAATTTTAATGAGCAGGATCATAAAGATGGCAGACGTCCATTGCAATGGTACGTGAGGTTAAACCTCTCTAACCTAAATGCTCCAATATGGCAGATGCCGACATCCAATCAAACAGCAAGGACCAATCGACCGTCTGTGATCATGCTACTCATGAATATCAAACAATGCTGTGGGACTACATTAATCGGATTGTACGCAAGCAAAACACCATATCCTCGAGCAGCGGGGTGAATATAAATGTAAAACCAATGAAATGCAATGCTTTTGGAAAACCACAGGAACATTTCTCTCTTAAATTCATGGTAGACATACGTAGCTACTTTCCTCTGTTCTTTTGGCTTTTCAGGCTAATACTGCTGGGCTTGTGGCTGGAGGTGGCCTATAAAGCTGAGCCTTTGGAGGGAAGGAGATAAAGCAGAAGAGAAGATGGAAGATGGGGCAAAGGGGAAGTGATAAAGTCATGGCGCTTGTGACACCACATGTTTCCAGGTCTCGGTCTGGGTTAGGACAGCTTGGGTTTCAGTGGCACCACAGGCCAACTGGACCCACTGTGACTGGGGCCCAAGGATGGGGTGTGGGGTGGGGATTGACGTCCTCAAGATGACCAGTTAGACATCCCACAAAACGCACCCCTCTCACAGTCTGATTTGTGCCTCAGGTTGCCAAACTCTGGCTGACCTCTTGTGAACAAAGTGAGACAACATTTTAAGACATTCCAAGCACAAATAAGCATTGATCAGGGATATGAAAAGCGACAAAAAACAACTAATTAGTTGGTTGCCAGCACTAGTTGGCCAATTGGTTTTAAAGGGTTAGTCCACCCAAAAATGAAAATTCTGTCATTAATTACTTACCCTCATGTCGTTCCAAACCCGCAAGACTTTTGTTCATCTTTGGAACACAAATGAAGATCTTTTTGATGAAATCTGAGAGCTTTCTGTCCCTCTATTGACAGCTACGGGACTGACACTTTCACGCTTCAAAAAGTTCATAAAGAGATCGTAAAACTAATCCATATGAATTGAGCGGTTTAGTCCAAATTTTCTGAAGAGACTCAATCACTTTATATGATGAACGTATTGAATTTAGGCTTAGTCTTATGGGTTTGGAATGACATGAGGGTGAGTTATGGTCTTATTTTCTCTCTAAGACCATAAAAATACGGCCCAATGTACTGCGTTATGAAATAATTTTCTCTATTGATATTTCATGTGTTGTGTTTTAGGGTTGCAGGAAATGTCCATAAATTTAACGGCTAATGTCCTGACAGAAAATCACCTTTTCTGTTTTCCATTTTTTCCGAAAGTATTATTTTGTGTTTTAAAGAGGAAAGAAAGTCATACAGGTTTGGAACGACATGAGGATGATAAAATGATTTTGGGTGAACTCTTTAATTTATAACTACAGGCTACTACTAGTCATTGTTAATTCATGTTTTAATTGATTTATAAACCTTGAAAATGTCTAAAAGTACTGTTCATTGTTAGTTCATGCTAGTTGCATTATCTAATGTTAATATAACATTAACGTGATGTTAACATTTTTAAAGTGTTAGCAAAAAAAATGTTAATTGGCTAGTCAGTAGCTGAACAACTAATCAGTCCCATTGAGTGCAATAATTGATCATCCAAACAATCATTTCTGAACTGGAAATATCACATTGGGAGACTGTATAATCTTTCTCAGTCCAGTTTCGTTATGGTTGCTTTGAAGTAAGGAAGTGGCTGGCTGAGCACAGTGGAGACTCCTTAGACAGCAGGAGACTGGCAGGTATTACACAGACGGTCAGGACAGTGCAGAGCACGGTCATCAATACTGCACTCACTAGATCTTCAGCAACAGAAACCCGAGTCTCTGAATTACAACTCTACATTTGCACCTCTCGCCCCCTGCCTGGTAGGAACGCGGCCACTGCAAAAGAAACTCTGAAGGAGTGGGTCACAGATGCTGTGAGGCGTCTGACAGACACAGGAGACAAATGAGTTTTCATCAGGCACTTTACTGCTTCTCTAAAACGGGTCATTTCAGCACACTGGGGCATTTTTGCTTTATTTAGTATGTTTGTAACATAACGCATTTGGGTGTTTGTGACAACTCCTTCAAGCAGACTTGTTTAATACCAGGTCATAATGTGCAATGGCAGTCACATCAGCGGGAGGTCACACTCCCGGTACTTGTTCTGTGAGTACATTAGATGTTCAATTCTAGAGTCTGATGTTAAACATTTTCTGAAGGAAATGCAAGTAGAGCTTGCCTGTGCAAAAAGAAAAAGAAAAAAAGATCTTTGGTCTCTATTTGACTCTGGACCCTCCTTTAAAGGGTTAGTTCACCCAAAAATTAAACCTGTATGACTTTCTTTCTTCTGTGAAACACAAAGATATTTTGTAAAAGGCAGTATATATATATATTTGTATAGTTGCTATTTACACTAAAGCCCAAAGTATACTTCACTTTTTACGTGTATGTGAGGGTCAGTGTATAGTGCGCGTGCCGCGGATTTCATTATCAGAAGAGTACGCGCACCGCCGGATTTTTGTAACCGTGTGTACATGCAGGTCGCACTTTTTTTTGTTGTTGCAGTAATTAGTTTATCCACAAGGTAGCACCCATGCCCTGGGGTTGTCGATTCACAAGGTAGTCAAAGAAAAACTGCATAAACAGAACGCATGCAAGCTACAGCGACGATGGAGGACTACATAGACGAGAGATTGTGTGAAGAGGTTAAAAAGTAACCTCATTTGTACAACTCTAGCATGAAAGAATACAAAGATGTTCACATAGGTTGTAACTCAAAACTGCGCATGTGTCGAACACCTGTGTATGCGTACAAGTCAAGAGAAGTATACTTTCCATGGCTGTGTGTTCGACTGCGCGCGTATACCCAGGGCTTAAGTGTAAATAGCAATTAGATGCTATTTACACTAACTGAAAATAGCATATTTTCTTATCAATAGATGCTATTTACAAAGTGCAAATAGCTGTAGATGCTATTTACACTAAGTAAAAATAGCAATATATTCTATTTACACTATAGTAGTTTAAATAGTTGTTAGGTGCTATTTATATGTAAATTATTATGTTTATTAAAATTATTAAATGGATGCCACCTTATTGGGACAATAAAGCCCTCCTTACACCTTCCCCTAACCCTGCCCGATAAATACATTATTATTATTAAACACTCGTTAGGCACTTTATTTGTACTTTTCAAATATTTACTTTCCGATCTGATTTGTGATGGGAAAAGGGAGAAGAGTGAGTTCGGCAAAAGGTGGATTTAAACTCGGGTCAATCACGTCTTTTTTAATCTTGTGTGGCCCAAACAGACATTGGTGGGTGGAGTTAGCGTAAATGGCCTTTGACAACAAGACAGGCTATTTACAATTAGTGTAAATAGTTTGTAAAATGATTCAGTGTTTTTTGTCCATGAAAGCCAAAGGGGTCCAAACTTTTACTGAACCCACTGAATCCCACTTTCATTGTTTTTTTTTTTAAAAAAGAAAGAAAGTCAAAGTTGTACGTGATATGCTAACATTATATTTAACATAGGCATACTATACATACCAAGCAGCAGAAGTGTTACAAAATCTATAACAATTATTATCACTAACAGTAGAACTCCAATATTACCATCATACTGTAATATATTAATTTCATATGTCATGCTAGCACACTCCTATTCTTCCATTGTTGCATTCCAGGAAAGTAAAAACATCCCATACATATTTAAGCCCACAAATGAACAGAGCGAATTTCGCTTTCGTTAAGGTATGTAAACTTTTCTCTGATGAAAATTCGTTTCATGCACAGTGCGAGTAGTTTGGTGCCAAGTTTCATTCATTCCACATAAACACACATTTAATGTAATTTAGTCTCAGTGAACTTGAGAACACTGTTAAGGAATGGACTTTGGTGGTTTGTATTATGTGATGCCAGAACTTTTGATATGTCTTTACTAAATACCTTAAACTAATCATTACTGCTAGTATTTATCCTACTCATCCATAATTAAGACTTACACCTGATATTTTCCAGTGATCTCTGCATTTGTATATCAGTCATTATTGTACTCTGTACACCCTGGTGAAGATTTTGGCCAAAATATGTCAGTGGTAAGCCACTAACATAAAAGCTTTTTAATTCCCTTTCTAAACCACAAATAGTAGTGCCTTGAGTTATTTTGAACTGGCTTTAGATTTCCCCTTTATAATGAAACATGCCACAACCAATGTTCTGCTGACTTCTTTCACTGGAATTGTGAGTAGTTACTGCCCAACCACTGATGTGATTGGACTGCCGGCTTCCAAAGCACAGATAGCCACAGTCAGATACCTGCGTTCAGTTTACGTCTTCAGGGCTGTCAGCCAGGGCAGGGTAGGTTTAAGAGATCACTGGAGCACAGCTGAGCGACGTGCTGCTTTACTGGGCCGGATCGGCTCTTAGTCCTCTGAGCTTTGAGCCCTGCTGTTTAAGAGCTGCTTGAGGGATTCCATCAAGAGTGCACCAGGGTTCAGCCACCAGTCGGGGGTGGAAGCTTGTGAGCTCCTCTCTCAGCGTCACACGTTTCTGGGGACAGGACGTCATCTCTCACTGTCCTCGTCAAACATCCCTTTCCAGCCCCCCTCCATGGTGAAGCTCACTTTCAAGCATGCTGGGACCTGACGAGGGTTGTGTCATCATAGCGACACCCATGAGGAGGTAACTCCAGGATTTTTTAATCACCAGTAGTGGAGGAACATAGATAAGCGTGTGGATTGATGGCAAAAGAGTCAGACGCAGTGACAGGCTCGGTGCTGATGCTTTATCTCACTAAAATAGGTTTTTACTTTTCTATTTAATATTATGGTTGTTATATTTTAATATAATATTAACAGCACATTTATTATAACTATTTAAATCTGAATCTATTTATATAGACATAAATCAATACATTAATTAAACTTTATTTTTTAATGTATGAAAAACTGTTCTACCCCAACATTTCCTTATTATATTTTTATATCTAATATGTAGTACAAAAATATAGTTTAAATATATTTATATTATGTTTATAGTTAATTCATAATGTTACTATTATATTGAAATTAAAATATGAAAGGTTTTTCAAAAATATTGGAAAAAAGTAATACATTTTTGTTTTATTATTGATTTATGTATATATTGGTAAATATACTCATTAGGGTCAATTAATTAATCATTAAAGTGGCTCTATTTAAATATAATTCTTTGCAACAAATAAAATATAAATGAATTAAAAATATATTAAATGCAAACAAATATGTAGTAATAAAATATAGTTTAAATACATTTATATTATACATTTATATTGTTTATAGTCAATTCATAATGTTACTATTATACTGAAATTAAAATTGGAAAGGTTTTTCAAAAATATTGAAAAATTAACGCATTTTTGTTTTATTATTGATTTATGTATATATTGGTAAGTGTACAAATTTAATTAATAATTAAATTGTCTCCATTCAAATATAATTCTTTGCAACAAATAAAATACAAATGAATTAATAAAATATATTAAATGCAAACATAAATATGTAGTAATAAAATATAGTTTAAATATATTTATATTATGTTTATAGTTCATAATGTTATAGTTTATAATTCATAATGTCACTATTATATTGAAATTAAAATATGTAAGGTTTTTCAAAAATATTGAAAAATAAAATAACACATTTTTGTTTTATTATTGATTTATGTATATACTGGTAAATATACTCAGGGTCAATAAATTAATAATTTAAATGGCTTTATTCAAATATAATTCTTTGCAATAAATAAAAAAATAAATGTATAAATAAAATATATTAAATGCAAACATTAATATATATATATATATATATATGTATGTGTGTATGTATGTATGTGTTTTTTAATACAGCTATTTAAATTATTACACAATATTACAAATGAATCAGTTTTCCAGTATATACAGTCCTAAATCAATAAAAAAAAAATGTATTACATTTTATTCTTCAATACAAACCTTCCTCTCCCTTTCGAAAAAAGAACAGCGTAGACTGTAGGAGGGGCTAAGGGCGTGTTTGGGGTGGGGTGAGGAGGCGTAACTGGAGCCCTTCAACAAGAGCAATGCAAGCTCATTTCTTGTCTCTAATGAGTACGGCAGGGCGGCCGGCATGATGATCAGAGTCAGATGGGGTGCCCCGAGCAGCCGCCCCCTGCCGAAAGTGCCGCCTGACACCCTTTGTTACCTCCAAGTGAGCTGAGACCAGCCCATGAACCATGTAACTAGGTGGTTTCCAGGTTAATGAAAAGCTGTAACTCCAGTCTCACTGTCTCCTTAGAAGTCTAACTAAACCCCCAAACCCCCTACTTTCACCCTAGCAAGCCCCCTTTGAAAAAAACGTCAACATTCCAACCCAGAAATGTGCACAGTTGAACGCAAATGAATATAAGTGGCACATAGACCTGTCCTCTTCAAAGAGACATTTATTTGTGAAGGACTGTTCACATCCGAATATACGGCGGAGACTTATGACGGTCAGAGGAGGAGAGACCTATAATTTTACTTTCAGCTGGAAGTGCTTGATCCTGAATATAAACACGTATGAAGAATGGTAGTACGACTTTAAAGTAAACATTGATTTAACCTTACAAACAATCATGGCCTTGAAATACATCCTCTTAATGTTCTCCTGATCTGCTTCCAGATGTTTGTTTGTAAGTTTGTGTGTGTGTGAGATCGACGGCCCCCTCAGTCGTCTAATTCCCGTCTCCGCCTCTACATGGCTCCAGCACCCTCATTTGCACAGGGTAAATATGTATTCCCAAGTATACATTTTTGTCAGGTTCCCCTCAGAAAAAAAGCCTTTGATTCCACTAAGGCGGCTTGTTGAAAAAAGAGAGAGGGGGGGGAGAAAAAAAAAACAAAAAAAAACTGTTCACTCCGGTTGGCATCTAATTTGGAGCAGCGGACATTAAAGCGGCAGCCAGTCACTAATAGGAGCCATTCCTGCAGCTAGCGTCAGAGAGGAGGTGTGCTGGGCATTTGTGCTTCACCAGCTCTTCGAGACCTATGCTAATAGATTTCAGCTCTACTAACCCTTCATTCCCCCAATTAGCCTGCTTTAGTGTGACTGAAAGCCCAAGAGAGAGAAAGAAAGAGGGAGGGAGAAAGCGGTACACAAGTAATACAACAACTAGTTAGTAGTGCTGGCCTGTTTGAAACACACAACTACTACAAAGCCTTATTTCAAAGTTTGAAAACAATTTAAAAAAAGTTTCAAAGTTTATAGATTGATAGATGGATAGACAGGCAGATCGACAGAACAACAGAAAGATGGAACAAACGAAAGAATGATAGACAGAAAGATAGAACGATAGATAAGTGAATGAAAGACAGACAGACAGATGGATATAGAAAGACAGATAGATAGACAGATAGATCTATCATTCTATCTATCATTTTATCTTCTCATTCTATCTTTATATCATTCTATCTATTGTTCTGTTGATCTGCCTATCCATCTGTCTACCAAACTATAAACTTTCAAACTTCAAAGCTTTTTAGATAGGCAGAGAGGCAGACAGACAGACAGAGAGAAAGACAGACAGACAGATAGATAGACAGACTGACAAACAGAGAAAAACGGACAGACAGACAGAGAGAAAGACAGACAGACAGACAGACAGACAGACAGACAGACTGACAGACAGACTGACAGACAGACAGAAAGACAGACAGGCAGGCAGACAGACAGACAGAGAGAAAGACAGACAGAGAGAAAGACAGACAGACAGACTGACAAACAGAGAAAAACAGACAGACAGACAGAGGCAGGCAGACAGGCAGACAGAGAGAAAGACAGACAGACAGACAGACAGAGAGAAAGACAGACAGACAGACTGACAGAGAGAAAGACAGACAGACAGACAGACAGACAGACAGACAGAGAGGCAGACAGACAGGCAGACAGAGAGAAAGACAGACAGACAGACTGACAAACAGAGAAAAACAGACAGACAGACAGAGGCAGGCAGACAGGCAGACAGAGAGAAAGACAGACAGACAGACAGACAGAGAGAAAGACAGACAGACAGACAGACAGAGAGAAAGACAGACAGACAGACAGACAGACAGACAGACAGACAGAGAGGCAGACAGACAGGCAGACAGAGAGAAAGACAGACAGACAGACAGACAGACAGACAGACAGACAGAGAGGCAGACAGACAGGCAGACATAGAGAAAGACGGACAGACAGAGAGAAAGACGGACAGACAGAGAGAAAGACAGACAGACAGACAGAAAGACAGAGAGAAAGACAGACAGGCAGACAGAGAGAAAGATGGACAGAAATACAACAGAGAGAAAGACGGACAGACAGAGAGAAAGACAGAGAGGCAGGCAGACAGGCAGAGAGAAAGACGGACAGGCAGACAGACAGACAGGCAGGCAGAGAGGCAGACAGACAGACAGACAGGCAGGCAGACAGACAGACAGACAGACAGACAGACAGACAGACAGACAGACAGACAGACAGACAGGGGTGCGTTTCCCAAAAGCATAGTTAGCCAACTATATTCACAAATTCCATTGAACTCTATTGGTAACGACAGAACTTGCGACCATAGTTGGCTTTGGGAAACGCACCCCAGACACACAGACAGATAGATAGATAGATAGATAGATAGATAGATAGATAGATAGATAGATAGATAGATAGATAGATAGATAGATAGATCTTTGTTGTTCTATCTCTCTATCTATTCTTCTGTCAATCTGTTTGTCCATCCATCTATCAGCCTATAAACTTTCAAGCTTCAAAGCTTTTTAGACAGAGATTTAGGGTTAGGATTTTCTGCAGAAATTGAGCAGTTGTCCGATTGACCAATCCTCTCAATCTGAGCCTATGAAAAATCAGGGCACATATGCGAGCCACACTCACATACGTTATGCAGTTGACTGTTTGCACTCGCACTAACAGAAAAACCCACAGAAAACAAATAAATAAAACTGGCACTCTTTACACAGGGCTTTTATCACGTCTTGAGGAAGAGCATTACAAAGAAAATAGAGAGTGCACTTTTAACCCTGACCCTGTGTGAGGAGAGAGCGGCCTAACTGTGGCCTTACCTGTAATAAACCCTCTACTAGCAGCACTAGATCCTAAATCACTCTACAGGACTCTAGAGTATCGAATGTCGCTTCATACAAGTGTACACACAGACACACAGCCAAAAAACAAACGCATGCAAATAGATACAAAGAAGCACAAACAAGTCACCTTGACAGACTTCCTCTTCAAAGTACAAATATATAATTATCATCTCGAAAAGTTTATTTACCAGAAAACGGTTGCGGAAAATGTGAAACTTCATAGTGTATGTGTCAGGGGTGTTAGTCACAGAGCCAGAGGTCTTGGCAGGGCACCCAGAAGCTGTAAAGGTTTAGTACCGGCCCACAACCTGTTTACTCCATACTGAGCGACTCTAGTGTGAGGGCCCTGATTCATTTGCTCTTTTCCTCTCTTCAACATTCCTTTTTTTTCCTTGCATGACTGAGGGAAAGAGGTACTGCTGCCCAAAAGATTCAGAATTGATTGGTATTAGGAACAAAAAATGATTCCATACCCATGAACAATTCTTATAATAAATAAGAAAAAAAATGCGATGAAGCTGCCATTTAATATAATTTCAATAATAAGTAAATTCAAACCAATTCTAAAACAGAGTGATTTTTAACGCCTTTTCATAGTTAATTTTTTTGCATTATTATTATTAGTGCATAAATACAATCCAATAACTGGTCATAACTAAATATTAAACAACGATACTACATAATAGATTCATTTATTTTCATAAAATACAGAAAGCATAACATTGTGACATGAACAACCAGTAAGGAACGACAAATTTTCAACTAAAACTGAAAACTTTTTATGCGTTTTGGCCATTGATTTACACAACAACGGCGTTTTGGTGGCCTGAAAACGCTAACTTTTGAAAAGCGGGTTTTAAAGTGCACGTTTTTGAAAAGATAACGTTATCATCTCCGTGTAAACTACAAAAACACAAATTTGTGAAAATGGTGTTCAGTCAATAGGTACATAGTTTTTTCTTTACAAGGTGATATCAGCAACTACAGAGTATTTAGTAGAATAAACATGCAAGAGCCGAAATGAACACCGTTCAGTGCCGTTTTGTCAATAGGGAAAAATATCATGCTAGATATCTATACTGATATGGATTGGGTAACATGTTAGGAATGAAAGGATGCCACATCATTTGATGGAAGTGAAAATTATCAACCTACAGAGGACTGAATTCAAAAATCACCCCGAAAATCAAAGTGAAAAAATGATGCAGCAGGCTAGTCCATTTTGCTGAAATTTCATTGCAGCAACTCAAAAATGGTACTCAGTAGTTTGTTATGGGTCTGACAATGGGTCCAAGGATTTCATCCCGATACCTAATGGCAGTCAGGGTGCCATTGTCTAGCCTGTAGAGGTCTGTGCGTCCCTGGATATGCCTCCCTAGACCATCACTGACCCATCACTGACCCACCACCAAACCGGTCATGTTGAACAATGTTATAGGCAGCATAACGTTCTCCACGGCTTCTCCAGACCCTTTCACATCTGTCACATGTGCTCAGGGTGAACCTGCTCTCATCTGTGAAAAGCACAGAGCGCCAGTGGTGGACCTGCCAATTCTGGTGTTCAATGGCAAATGCCAATCGAGCTCCACGTGCTGGGCAGTGAGCACAGGGCCCACTAGAGGACGTCGGGCCCTCAGGTCACCCTCATGAAGTCTGTTTCTGACTGTTTGGACAGAGACATTCACACCAGTGGCCTGCTGGAGGTCATTTTGTAGGGCTCTGGCAGTGCTCATCCTGTTCCTCCTTGCACAAAGGAGCAGATACCGGTCCTGCTGATGGGTTAAGGACCTTCTATGGCCCTGTTCAGCTCTCCTAGATTAACTGCCTGTCTCCTGGAATCTCCTCCATGCTCTTGAGACTGTACTGGGAGACACAGCAAACTTTCTGGCAATGGCATGTATTGATGTGCCATCCTGGAGGAGTTGGGCTGCCTATGCAACCTATGTAGGGTCCAGGTATCGCCTCATGCTACCAGTAGTGACACTGACCCTAGCCAAATGCAAAACTAGTGAAAAAGAGTCAGAAAAGATGAGTAGGGAAAAAATGTCAGTGGCCTTCACCTGTAAAACCATTCTTGTTTTGGGGGTCGTCTCATTGTTGCCCATCTAGTGCACCTGTTGTTAATTTCATTAACAACAAAGCAGCTGAAACTGATTAACAACCCCCTCTGCTACTTAACTGACCAGATCAATATCACAGGAGTTTAACTGACTTGATGCTATTCTCTGATTAAAAAGTGTTCCTTTAATTCTTTTGAGCAGTATATTTCTTCACTTTCAGAACCACAGGCATCAAAACAAGGGATATAATTAAGTGAAATAATGAGGTAAGTATGTGAGCAATTTGAGAACATTAAAAAAGTATGAGTAAATGATGCACATCATTTTCCACAGAAATATTACTCTACTGCCACAAGATGAAGAAAATTCCTAAGAACAGAAAGGAATGAGTGAGAATTACATGATGAATTATTTTTTACCTGGTCTTCACAACATCCAGTGGGTGCATCAAACAAATCTCCACAAGACCTATAGAGAACAAAAATCATAAGCAATTATAACACTGCCTGTCATAAATCAGTCATTAAAACGAGACATGAGCACAACTGAACATGTTATTATTCGCTCACAGGCCATTAAGCTGTCATTACCAAATGCCAAGCTTTCTTTCCTTCTCTTTCACTCTTTCTCATCATATTTCACTGAGCTTTTTAAGTATTTCAGTATAATCCGATTTCATTCATGACCATTCAAGCCTTATTGCATTGTACAGTGAATTTTTAACTGCATAATCATCCCAAACACAGCTTCATTTCAAACACTCCAGAATCCTGCCAAGTGCAAAGTCTCTCGAGACTGAAACGTTTGACCTAATCCACAAATATTTCACCACTTTAAAACGGTGATGTATTATACACCATGATCCATATATTTGTAAATACAAATAAAAAGTCACAGACGTTTGTGTGATTCCATTCACCGTCTGTCTGGGTGCATGTGTGTGGTTTGTGTGTCTGTTTTCGGTAGACAGAGGGTTTTCCCCTCAAAAATCCCTATGCAACAGTCCCCTGAATTCACATCCGACAGGAGCCGCTTGGCCAGCAGCCACCTTCGTCACTCTGATCTTGTTTTTGCCTCCTTGCCACTCCACTGCAACTGACAAGCGTGCGGTAAGGGATCTGGCAACAAAATGGCCTCCATGCATAGATGTGGGACGTTGCGCTCGCCTGGCCTGCAAGTCATTACCATCATCCATTTTATTCGGTTCCAACGTGCTGATGGACGTAAAATCCCAAAGTATTTTCGAATCCTATTTTATCTGGACCGGCCCACAGAGAGGCTGCCGTAATGGCCTTCCTAATGCCAGGATTCCAGTTCATATGCGCTTGAGCCATGACAGAAAGGGTGAGGGGTGTTTAACATGCTGAATAATGGAGATTTTACACTGCAAAACACAACGAATACTTTGCATGTTGTTACCACACAGATTGGGTTCCATTTAACAGAGACAGTGAACAACAGCTGAAACCGTATCTGTGTTGGGCTACAAGTTATGTAAATAGTTAACAGCAAGATTCAGTACCTGTTTTGCCCTAAACAGTTCACAGAACTCTTTTTTTTTTTCACGGTAGCTGTAAACAAACATTGAGGGGGTGTTAGACGAGTGCAATTTGTCGCAGCGAGATCTTAGAGGCGCAATTATGCATCTGCATTGCAATTCTCAGCTCCGTTCGGGCGTTTACTTTAATGGTTTCCCTCACAGATTCCTCTATGTGTACACAGCTGTTGAGAAATATGGTCCTATTCTAATTTCTTCCATTAAAAGTATTGTCCATAAACAAGACATTGCCTCCTTGGGGATTTTCCAGGAAAGTAATAATCAAGAGAAATTCCAAAGAGGAATTGCAGTCCGCCATTATGACTTAGCAAAAGATACATTCAAAAGCGATACAGACATGTTTGTGTTGTCTTTTTGGAGTCTTTTGAACAGATAATGTGGCATATTCATAAACAAATCCTAGCAGCTGGACAAGCTGAGGTGATGTGATTCATTTCAGGTCTGATATGAGCTTGTGTAAGATGCATCAGTCAGGCGAAAATGAGGAGAAAGGAGGCAAATTAGGTATGTCATGGTCTCCCTGTCGCCCAAGGCGTTATAACGCAGTAACGTTTATCATTAATTAATCACGGCTGCCAGGCATCACAGGGGAAAATAATGTTATGCACTCAGGAGACACATGTTTTCCATTTCAGTACTCTATCCATCCTGAGGAAATAAAAGAGAAGGAGGCCTGGGAGAGTCATCTGAGCAGCGAGACAGCTGTAGGAATAGACCCATCTGTACTTGACGCTGAGGTGGAGTGGTAAAGTCATGTTATGGGATGTGCCTTTTTAAAATTCTGCAATACTTGAAAAACATATTCATTTCAGTGAATTAATTACAGTAATTTTTTATCAATGGTCATGTAACCAACATCGTTATCAAGCTATTATTTACCTCAGATTTTAGAGGTAGTTTATTGTTCAGTATTGAATTGAGCATGCATTTTACATTTCAGCTCAATTCCTGAATTTAAAATTAATTTGTGGTGGGAAACAGAAAGCAATACTGGAATTCAAATTGAAATTTAGGCATAATTAAATTTAAAAAAAAAAAAATTAACTAGAATAGGAAGGTTTGTAGAGACAAACTTTGAATGCTTGACAAAGCCATATTTGAAAGCAAAAAAAGAGAAGAGTTTGGAGGTTTTTGGCCTTTCAGACCAAGATAAAAATAACATTTCATTTTCCAGAATGCCATTAACTGTTGAATTTCTCCTACTTCCTGTAATTCCAATTCAACTTCCGGTGGGTGTGGCCAATTAAGTTCAAACCCCAACTAATGAATAAATAGGAAGACTTTTTTTTACAGGAATATTCGCAGGGTTCAATACAAGTTAAGCTCAAATGACAGCACTTGTGGCATAATATTACCACAAATTAATTTTCATTTGTCCTTTCTTTTCTCTTAAAAAAAAAAGAAAGAAAAAAATTTGTCTTACAGTGGGGCACTTACAATGGAAGTGAATGGGGTCAATCCGTAAACATTAAAATACACAGTCAAAGATTTTAGAGAGGGGAAAAAATTGCTTATTTTCTGACATTGAAAAATTCTTTAAATTTTTCTTTAAAAAAAAAAAAAGCTCTTAACTTTGTTGCCATGTTGCCATTACCATGCAGCAAAACAACTAAAACCTACAACGACCAAAAAAAAAAAAAAGAACACTTGCTGCATCCCAGTTTGCCAAATTATACTATGCCCTAAAAGTATGTACTGTTTTTGTGAAGAAAAAGTACATACTTTTGAGTGTGTAGCAGAAGAGTATGCAAGCTTTGGGACATACAACTTCCTTTTAACGGACGCTCCGTCGCTTAGCTACATGCAACCTATAACCATTTAAACTACCCTGTCAATCATCTTGTCACAGTTAAAATCCTTCATATTCAATTACATTTTATTTCCTACCGCTTCGGAGAGAAATGTAGTCGCACATCGATCTGCCGGTCATGGGTTTTTCATGTGGCGAACTCTCCTCATGTTTGCATAATGATGAATTTAAAAGTTAATGACCAAACACATTGTTATAAAAGTTCGGAATGCTGTTGCAGATTAAATATAATGTGGATAACATTTAATAAATGTCTTTTCCTCAGGTTAGATACTGATTATTAATCACTCAAACCCCTTTATCTTAACCGCTCTGCTTAACCGTTGCACATCCGCCATGTTTGTAGTTTTTAAACACTTTTTATTCATGTATGTAGTTCTAATGGAATCTGTGTCCAACGCACAATGGGTTGTGGGCAATATTAGCTGTTAGAGTGTACATGGATCCACACTTCGGATTCTAACTGGAAAAAGTAGATCATCCGGGTATCTTTGGAGTACTCATTTCAACATACTACAATTTGGAACATACTACGATTTATGACACACTAATTCTAATTTCGAATACTATTTAGGACGGATAGTATGCAAATTGGGATGCAAAAACAGACTTCACATCAAGTTTTAGCAGCAGAATTAATGTAGATACATTTATAAAACAAGCATCACATTTCTGCTTTTAAATTTTCCAGAAATTGGTGCCATTTACAGACATCGTAAGCGTCTCACCATTTTTTTTTAAGAAAACAGGGGACCAGTCAAAATTATTTTCTGTGATAATCAACATTATGCCACAACAACTGTCGACAGAGCTTAATTTGTACCCTGAACCCAGAACATGCCATTAAAATCTGATTTTCAGAACCCTGTAGGACTGTTTGTTTGACAGGAATGTTGTTTCAGGACCAACAAAAGTTTTTTTGATCCAAAAACACATGCTACTTTGACAAAACCACGGTCGCTGTTGAGGTAAACGTGGAGGAAGCCTGAATCCGTGTGAACCCTGTTGCTGCTCTGGACTGTACAAGAGGGGCTCGTAGAGGATCAAAGGTAGGAAGCAGTGAGTAGTTGAGAAAGCCTGTCACTCATTTGAGTCTAATGAACTCCATGTTTGGCGGAAAAGAAAAGAACACCCTAGTTAAGCAACAACACTCAAGAGTTATCGTCTAAGACCTTCCAAAGAGGGGAAAATGCACAAACAAGGTGAGAGGGCCAAAGAATAAACCACATCCATCGTTGGCATGTTCCATATGGGTGGATTTAAGTGAGCAGGAAAAAGACGATGAGAGGGGGGGCAAGAGATGGAGAGACTGAAAGGGAAAGCAAGACTTTCTCTACACAACACTAGCAAGTAATTAAAAAGGTTTAAGTGGATGCAAGCTGTGCTCTTGTAATGAGAAAGCCACTATATGAAGAAATTATATAATGGTGATGTTGCTGGCCAAGAAATTATTGGGAGAAATGGGGGCCATGATGGGAACAGGGCTGTCGTCAGGGGGCCCAGTATGGTAGCTTACTCATTGGACCCAGAGGAGAGATGACCCACCCATAAAACATTTGTCTCTGGCTTTGTGGATGGGAACCCTCGATAGGAACAAGATCATTTTTTGTACACTGGACAATAGGGCTGGGTAGTAGCCGATTCATTTAAAAACTTAATTTGATCTAGATATCGAGCTTTTAAAATCCCAAGATCATTGTTTTACTCGTTTCCTGCACCGCTAAATCGATAGTATGAAGTCAAAATACCCATATTTTACCAAAGTTTGCTGTCCTAATTTAATCTAATGAGATAAAAAAAGAACATAACGCAAAAAAATGGCAAGAAAACACATTTTTATTTAATTGTTTTGTTTCACAAACTGCTAAATCTATAGTGTGAAGTCAAAAGATCCAATTTTACCAAAGTTTGCTGACTGAATTTAATCTAATGAGATAAAAAGCATAATGGGCCTGTTTATACTTGGTCACTTCATGCATTTTCTCTGATCTGATAGCTATCTGATTGATCAAAACGATTATATTTACACTTGGCCACATAAATGTGTCTCCGCAAAATGGATATAAATCCGATCTTTAGTTCTCGCGCTATATGCAGATTTAATGGAGTTCACGTCACCGAAAGCAACAAATATATTTTTAGTTAACTGGCTTGGGGAAAATATTTTGTTGGTTTCACAACTTTTGAATAGTAATGGTCATTTACTTATTTATTCATAATTTTTAGGAGAATTTTCATTTTATATACCTGTCAATGAGTTTATGATAGTAATCAATGCCATTCCCTCAGAACTTATACATTTGCTACAAAATAATATAGACGAAAAGCCAAACTTAGTCTTAAACTGGAAGGTATACTGTATATTTAAAAGACAAAAAAAAAAAATGTAATAATAATTATCTCAGAACAATGTGCCAAATTTCCACTGTTCCTTTAGCAATTGGATTTTGGAGATCACAATTTCAACATGTCAATTGGAAAAAGACCTTCAAAATCTCCAGATGCTTTTTATTAACCAATAAAATTAGGGAGGTATCATTTAAGATTGTTCATTGTATTTATCCTGTAAAAAAGGTAATTGAAAAGTTTTGTAAAGATATTGACCTGAAATGTGTTTTTTGTAAAGAGGGAAATGAGAGTATTGTCCATTTATTTTATGACTGTATTTATATAAAACTATTTTGGTGTGATCTGGCTTTTTTTTTTGTGAAAAATAGTACTAACATTGAATTAATAATAATAATAATTAAATTTATTGTCATTGTAAAAATACAACGAGATTACATTAGAGCATCAATCGATTTCATGAAGTGCAAAAGATCTACAATAGCACAGTATATAACCCGGACAACGCGTGACAAACAAGGAATGTAATACATAAGATAGATAAACTCTAGTAACCAGAAAAATGTGTATTAGTTAAGTGTACTGCAGCAATGATCTTCAGTTATTGCAGTTATTGGAAGATGGTGCATAATAACTACAAATTAACTGAAGGGAGGGGGAAAGGGGGACAGTGTTTGTTCAGCAGTCTGACTGCCTGGGGATAGAAACTGTTGGCCATTCTGGAGGTTCTGGCCTGAAGGGACCTATACCTCCTACCCGAGGGCAGCAGGTGGAACAGACTGTGTGCTGGATGTGACCAGTCTCTTATGATGTTGTACTTAAAGTAAAAGACTTCAAAATTTGGTATACTGTGAATATACTCATTATATATGGAAAATTCTTTATCCACAAATGTAAATGGGGAGGGAAAAAAACTAATTTTACTCATTTTAAAATAGAAATAGGTCACTACTTGTATACATTAAAAGAAACAAGAAATAAAGCGAAAAGCTGTAAATTATTTTAAAGCTTTAAATCTATTCTTTGAATATTTTGTAACTTTTATACTTGTTTATAGACGTGAATTTCTTGCTGCTTTCCCTTTTTTTTTTACCATAACATTTGATTTGATGTAATTAATATACTATTGCCCTTGTATGTTCATTGTTTAAAAGATTGCAATAAAAAAAAAGAAGAAGAAGCAACAAATATAAGCTGCATTTTATTGATCATCAGCTAATTTCAAAATCAAACACTGCAATAAGAGAGAGAGCGGCAACAGCACTGGTAAAATCATTCCTTTTAATAACGATGACTGACTTTCAGTTTAATTTGTGGCAGTTTGCGCGATCGGCTAGCTGAAGAGATACTCAGTTGCTCATCTGTCGCTGTCAGATATGACAGCGCTACTGCATCGATGCATGATGCAGTAGCGCTGTCATATCTGGCTACAACAAGTTATTTAGCCTATAAAATGCTTTCACACATTTTTGGGAGGAGTAAAATTTACATATGTGGTTTCAACAACCAGATGCATTTAGACTTGACAATTAAAAATTGTTGTCATTAGTTGAAATAAAGCTAATATAAAAAATTAATATTTAATGAAAAACTAACTGAAATAAAAAAAAGTTGAAGTACTAAAGTTACCAAAACTTAAACCGAAATAAAAATGAAAAATACGTAACAAAACTACTAAAACCTAAACTAAAATTAAAAACTGAAAATATAAAAATAAAAACAAAATGAATACTAAAATAGTGTATAAATAATACTAAAATAACACTGGTATACCCAGTCCTATTGGATAAAGTTCAACTCAGCAGTTTCTACGTCATTGCAAGGTTCAATAATGTAGTTTACCCAACAAAATCATTTTCACTGGGGTATGAGAACAGAATAAGACAGCTTCGCTATGTGTGGTGGTGGAGGAGGACATGCGTGCACTATTTGCATGTTTTCCTTGACAGCTGAATACAAATGAACAAACTCTTATGATGAGCGTGTAAAGATTAAAGTCACTATGCAGATGCGAGGGATATGATTAGACACCCTATCAGATCTTAAGCCAGGCATAGCATCATGATTGAGTAATATTTACTGAATTCAATTGGATGGAAAAAATGAGCCATGTTTTTTTTTTTCACAGTACTTCCTGATAAAGAAATGATCAGCTCCAGTGTCTACTTAAAATAGCAATGCAAATGACAACCTTTAAATGCAACCACAGAATCAATACGAGCAGCTGCCGACAACAGCGTCTACGTTACTGGTAATCCATCAAGAAGAGCATAATCAAACATGATCAAGAACCTGCTCCCTACTGATCCAAAGCTCTCTGCAGGCTTTCCCATCCAAATGTTGAGTTGCACTATGGGATTTCTGTGGTTGTCAGCACATGCTACTGTTTGATCAAGTGCAGAGTGGAGAAAGTGGAGAAATAGAAAGTCTCTCTCTGAACTCTTATGTGATTTTGTCATTTAGTCAAAGTTCAGGCAGAAATTGACCTGCCATCTGGTTGGTGTTTTAGGCTTAGTTCCGCCTTAGTGAGTGACATATCATTGAGTTCCATTATTTGGCGTGTCTTTTGTCTCTGAATCACAATAGCACTGACAGTTTCTGTCAACCGTGGCGTCTACACCCGCAGCTACATGCGAGAGAACTGACACACGCGCACTGCAACAGATTGACAAGAAGAGGCGATTGCCCTCAAGATGCATTCTCAAATTACACTCTGCAACAATGAAACCAATGCATGTTTGTGAGTTTATCATTGGTGACATTATCTATTTTAATAATATGCCTGTTTCATGATGAACTTTTTCATACATGGAAAGTTTGACGTAAGGTTTTCCCAAATGAGGAATGGTAAGACCGCACTGTATAGGAAGTCACTCGAGCCAGGTGTGGTGTGTAACATTCTCAGTCAGAGGGAAATGTGAGATATATGGCATATACAGAGAATATTATAAATATATATATATATATATATATATATAAATTGCCTTGATAACTTAGGCAGTGGATTTCTAGTTTCAGCATGCTTTGCATAGGACTAGATAAGGAGAATAAATGTTGAAATTAAATGTTAATTTATTTGTTTTTAGTGAAGGGAAAGACCTGTTAGTGTTTAATGCTGTTCTGTTTGATATTTAAAAGAGTTTTGGGGCTACAATTATGCTGAAGAGTAGATACATGAAGGTAAACACTACATTGACTCTATAAGCAATGACTGCGCAGTGACAAGTAATATCTTACTTGTTCATTAAATATACATGTTAAATAAGTTATGTTAGCATGTGCTAGGATAGCTGTTGATTTGAACTGAAATAGATGAGATTATTTGGTTCCAGGACTAACTCTGGTAGTTGCAGTGATTTAACTTTTTGGAGTAATCAACTTAAAAATTTGTGTTTATGCTACAAATTATTAAGTTCCTCTAAATCAAATGTAGCTTGTTGGTTGAATGTAAATTCACTCAAAAATGTCAGAACTCAAAAAAATTGATGCAAACTGTTGCGTTAATTTTTTTATTGAGCCAACACATTATTTTTTAGAGTGTATATAATTTCCCAAAGCAGATCTATACAGGTGGAGCTGGGGAAGGTGGGGGGTTTCGAAGGAAACTGCTGCAAACTGCTATAGTAAATGCTAAACATCCATTTAAATGTTGTGAGCAGCAAGCTCATTCGCTGTAGATGCAACATGAACCAATCAGCTTGTGCCAAGTAGTTAACGATGTGAATATCATCAGTTTGTGTTAAGGACCCATCAGAGTTTCATGACCGAACTACACATATCCACCTTATTTTTCAGAGTGGGCGTGGCCATTTGTAAATTTAATGTGTTATTTTTAGCTGTAGAAAGCAGCTCGTTATGCTGCTTGATTTTGCAAACTGGTATTTCTTACCATATTATTTTAATATACGATTTTATTTAATTATTTTCTATTTGAATATATTTTAAGATGTAATTTATTCTTGCGATGACAAAGCCGAATTTTCAGCAGCCATTACTCTTTAGTTTCACATGATCCTTCAGAAATCAGTCAAAAACATTTCTTATTATCATCAATGTTGTTGTTCTACTTAATATTTTTGTGCAAACTGTGGTACATTTTTTTTGTAACAATGTAAAAGTCTTTACTGTCACTTTTCATTAATTTAAAGGGTTAGTTCACCCAAAAATGAAAATTCTGTCATTTATTACTCACCCTCATGCCGTTCCAGACCCGTAAGACCTTCGTTAATCTTCGGAAAACAAATTAAGATATTTTAGTTGAAATCCGATGGCTCCGTGAGGCATTCATAGGGAGCAATGACATTTCCTCTCTCAAGATCCATGAAGCAGTGTTTTGAAATCGGCCATCACTAAATAAGTTGTTGTTTTGTTTTTTTTTGGCGCTCCAAAAATATTCACGTCGCTTTATAATATTAATATTGAACCACTGTACTCACATGAACCTATTTAATTATGTTTTTAGTACCTTTATGGATCTTGAGAGAGGAAATGTCATTGCTCCCTATGTAGGCCTCACGGAGCCATCGGATTTCAACTAAAATATCTTAATTTGTGTTCCGAAGATTAACGATTTTACTTTACACAAAAAAAAAAAAAACGAAGGTGTATGGCTATAGTGGTGGTATTTTTAAGGGAAAATATTTAAAGAAATTATTAACTTTTCCAAGAAGAATTTACTGTTTAAAATTTAAACAGCTAAAGCACACAAATGAAAGCAGCTTAAAAACAGCAAAAATATTAAAAAATTAATAATAAAAATTCTAGATAAACTACACAGCTGGATGAGTAGACGGTCAGCGTCACCCTAGCACACACCTCCGAATACATTAGCCCCATTGTATTACGAGTTGCCTCGAGCATTGATATTTTGTCGCCTAACTAGGCAATGCTAATAGAAAAGTTAAGAGCAAGATAAGAGCAGTCCACAGAGGCGATAACACATGGACTCCAGGCAACTGTTCTTCAGCATACATTCATAATAGTCTGATATCTTCCCTGATAGAAGACCATACATCACCACAGTTGAGATCGCTATCTTGCAGTTGGTCTTGGCTCAGGCAAGTACCTGACTCTTGCTCCCACGCAAAAGTGAGAAAGGAAAATAGCACAGTGACAGTAAATGATTGCTCAACATGCACAGGTGTCATCAATCATCCAAAGACAGCGACTGAGTGAGCAGATTTTCCCTAAAAGCCTATAAGAAAAGGTTAGAGGGTGAGGGAAGGGGGCGTTCACTAGAAGTACAGTGTCGCGAAGGTGGGATCTCTGAAGTTGCGGTTGTAACTGAAGCTAACTACCAGCACCATAACTATTATCGTTGTTAGTTGACTAAGACAGCTGCTGGCATTGGCTCTTCATGGGTTACAGTCACACTTGAGTTACTTCAAACCAGGCAGAAAATGCTCTTGGCTCTGTCTACCTAGAGGTACTGAGATAAAACACCCCCAATTACTTGTATTATAGTTCTTTTACATGTCTAAATAATTTCGTACGTGCTAATCCTTCTTGTTGACACATCAATTAATGTGAATGGCCTGGCATGACATGCTGGAAAAGTCAAGTTGTGCAATCATGTGTGAAATAAAAGTGATGGTTTCGACATATTGCCATTCATGTCACTTCTCAAAAATTCTTTTACCAGAGAATTCGTAAATGTTTCCTTGTCTGGTATAAATCTCTCAATCTCTCAATATTAGGACACCTCTGAACTTTTTACTAAGATGGCTTTCGAGTGTTCTTTATAGGTTGGTTATCTGGGAGTTGCGTATCAGGCATTCCTTTTCACATCGGTCCAAAACTACGAGGTTTGGCCACGTTCCCGCTTCCACCAGTAGCTAATCGAGCACACCCTCATCATCGGTGACACCTCCACACTAAACCTCGTGAATACGGCTTCTCAAAACACACAGACACAGGAATGCTAAACATACAGGCGGCACGACCGCACTGCATCATTTGTCATTCTGACTAACAATGAACATCTGATTAGCCATCAGAGGTTTGAGACCTCACACCGGTATCAGATTCCACTGCTGGCTCATCGAGGGGAAAATACAAAAACTAGGTGAAGTGTGAGCTATGCCGATAAGAAAGTTGCTACTATCTATCTGTGCCAAGGTGCATACAAGTATGTACACATTTAGCCAAACCTGACTTATGATTCTATGAGTTTTAATTATAATTCTCATGTGCACATAGTAGGGGTGTAACTGTACATGTATTCATCCGGAACCGTGTGGTACGGACGTCACGATTCAGTGCATACCGTCAGACGACGAATACAGTTAGTCACAGGCGATCCACGCTCCAATCCAGAAGGGGGCGTGAATGGTAATACTGCGCTGTTTGCTAACCGCCACAACAGGAAAAAGCACAGAAGAAGAACAGCGCATATGCGAATGACTTGAACGCTTAAAAACAAAGTCCACTAGATAGTGCACAAGCGTTGAATGCATCTTTCTGTGCTCATGGAAAAAGGAGAATATTTTGAAAGGCTTGCGCTCTCCTTTGTGCGCGAAATGGAGTGGAACGCGGGAATTTAAGTATAGGAGGGTTGGGGTTAAGCTTTGAATGTTTAAATGTAGTTTAAGTAGAGAAAATTGTAACACTCCTAACGCACAAGTTTTATTTTTTATTATTCTGTACTTTTATAACAGGAGATGCTTTTCAGTTTTATGACCAAAAGCCTTTTGTTTTTTTATCAGCACTGCAAAAAAATGACCTATGCAAGAGTTCATTCTGTTTACTTCTTAGTGCTTAATACACTAAAGGAGGCTGTACTGTACTAACTAGTGGACTAAATGCCACTAGGTGGAACAAACTGTGATTTGCACCACTGTCTGTTCAGAATAAAATAAAAGAAACCTAGCATTGTGGATTTGTTCCTTTGTCTGGTAACACTTTAGTTTAGGGTCCAATTCTCACTATTAACTAGTTGCTTATTAACATGCATATTACTAGGACATTAGCTGTTTATTAGTACTTAAAAAGCACATATTAATGCCTTATTCTGCATGACCATATTCTACATCCCATAATCCTACACAATACCTAAACTTAACGACTACCTTACTAACTATTAATAAGCAGTAATTAGGAGTTCATTGAGGCAAAAGTCATAGTTAATAGTGAGAAGTGGACCCTAAACTAAAGTGTGACCATTTTTCCTATTGTAACAAAATCGTACCAAGCCGTGACCCCAAAACCAAGGTACGTACCAAACCGTCACTGTAAAGCAAGTAATAAAAATAAATGGTTTAGCTCCTGGATTCTAATTGGTCAATAGCTCTTACACAAAATATGTTGCTAATGTGTATTTCACTGTAACTATTAACCTTAGTTTGCATACCATGGACTATACGTTGTAGAAGAACTTAATATATTTGCCTAACAACATTTCTGGGATTTTATGATAAGATGTGCATTTTTATTATGTGTACGGCCCTTAGTCGCGACTATATTCATAATGTAGAAGTTTCGTCTTATAGCATAAAAAAAAAACAAACAGAACAAAATGGATAAATCCACACTGTGCAAATATAGTAACCTGGGGTGAAAGTGTTTAATAGGAGGAAGAATGAAAGTGTATGAAGAAAAGACTTGAGGGGATGAAAAACGAATATGCTACGAGTCACTTGTCAAACATATTCACTCCTTTTCAATGGACAGGTTTTATCGGTCTGCTACTGTACAGGTCTAGAAATGTTTTGCAGTTCTGAAACATTTCTTCATAGAGAAATTACATTATTGTCCTGATTCTGTTCAAACCATGGTTAGTAAGAGGTTTTACGGAAGTTTGTCACAAAAATATGCTGCTACACCACAAAGGTTTTTTGGTAATACCATGGAACATGAATATGGAAATCATTTAGTACCACAGCAAACATCAAAGTAGTATTGTTTTACCGTCTGATACCATCACTGTAACATGGTACTGCCACAGTGCCTTTCTACTGTATATACTCAAGTGTACAGTATCCAATGTGTAAAAATGTTTTTAGAACTTTGTACTTAACATTTTTGGAGGTTTTCTTTTTTTATTATTATTATTCAAAAATGTATTAAACACACACACTTGCATGTGCTTTCAGAACTAGATGTTTCTTTTTAAATTGTTTCATCACATTCCTATTTGTCATTGACAAGTTTTTTGTTTTTTTTGACATGACACGATCACGCATTTACGTTCCTGCAGATGGAAAATACCCAAGATCAAATTTCACAACAGCACAGATGATAACAATTGTAACACATGATGCAAATGCCATGAGGACGAAATATAAACATACAAGTGATACAGAAGAAAGTCTGGATATTAAATGCAAATCTTGTGTTAACTGATGATAACCAGGATAACTAGAGATGTATTTGGACTTGTATTCTCTGGAATAGTTTTAAACAAATAAGGGAACCACCAAGGTCCAAAAATCCAAAAATCTTCCGCCATCGTCTTGTCAGTCAGCTCCTCACTCTTGTAATGAATGAAACCTGAATCCTGCTGCTGGTCTGAGCTGCAACTCTCACTCGACTCACGCTGTATTGAGCAGATGCGTTCTGTTTTTAATTGCAGTGTCTGTTCTCTAACTGAAGTAAATTATTTTATTACTATAAAAACGATGATGGGGGGTGGTGCCGCAGAGAGGATTGAGCGCGTAGTGGCACAGACGCCCAAACTTGTCCAGCAAACATCCCTTTTTCACAGACATCGCTGGAAAGTTTGTAGTTTGGTCAGATATGGCAATAGCATAGAAAGTAAAAATAAGAAGCATATTACTAACTTTAACCGAAGGTAAAGAGAGAGCAAGAGTGCACACTTATGTTGCATGCTCTTGATAGCCGATTGTTCACTCAGTACACATGCGTCATTTGAATAAAACTAAATCGTATATGCAGTAAAAACATGAGTTTACATGATTTATGTATAACAATGGTTCCCTACATTATTACTGGAAGGCGGTACAGTAATCACATGAAGTTTTCTGTGCGCAAACATCAGAAGCATGCGCCCAAAAGCTGCCTCTCAGACAGCAAGTGAATAGCCTATTAAATCGAGTTCTCTTTCATGTTGGACAAATTCCCACAAAATTATGTCAAAATGCCCATATAGGCAAGTATTCTAGTGAAACATAGTCAGTTATGTCTTAAGTGAACATAAAAGAGTTAAGAAAGAAAATGTGTGTAACAGTACGTTGGATACATGCAGCTCTTAAAGTGACAGCAGCCTAATAAATCTCTCACACACACACACACTCGCATGCTGTAAACGTTAAAATAGTGGGAGCATTCTTTATTACTCGCTTTTGTGTTTCGCCTCCCTCCACCATTTTACGCTAGCACGAGAAGCGTGTATGAAAAAACCTTAACAAAAACGTTGCTAACTAGTGGACTACAGAGATTGCTTTGTCCAGTTGCTTATTAACATGCATATTACTAGGATATTGGCTGTTTATTAGTACTTATAAAGCACTTATAAATGCCTTATTCTGCATGACCTTATTCTACATCCCTTAATCCTACCCAATACCTAAACTTAACAACTACCTTACTAGCTATTAATAAGCAGTAATTAGGGGTTTATTGAGGCAAAAGTCATAGTTAATAATTAATAGTGAGAATTGGACCCTAAATTAAAGTGTCACCATTTTTCCTATTGTACCAAAATCGTACCAAACCGTGACCCCAAAACCAAGGTATGCACTGAACCGTCACTGTAAAGCATGTAATAAAAATGGATGGTTTAGCTCCTACATGTTGCTAGTGTGCATTTCACTGTAACTATTAACCTTAGCTTGCATGCACCATTGCTAACTAGTGGACTACAAAGATTGTTGGGGACATCATCACACCAAACAGGTAAGCTCATCTACTCACTAGTCCACTTTCACAGCCTAATTGTGTTCAGAATTGCACTCTTGCAAACTATTCTAACTCAAAATTTCAGGGGAAAAAAAAGTTTTTTTTAAAAACAAAAAAACAAATACTTCAGAAGCTTAGTGGTGGTGATGTTGAAGTCGTGACTGTGGTGTAGTATGTTTATAGTCTACATTTAGCATTTTATTTCTGGCAATTTTATATATAGTCCTCAAAATTCATAAAAGTTGTGTTCATTTGTGAAGATTATCATGACAAAACAAAATGTGTAAGAATCATACTTTTGTTGGTCACAGAGCTCATTTTCTGCATTCATCCAAAAGCCAATGGAAAAATCCTGCTGGGTTTTTGTTGAGGGAATCAGGGTGATGCAAACTTCCGGGTTGGCCTTAAAAATATGTCATCACTGCAGCGCTCCACTGAACAATGGCAGAGCAGTCAGCTAACAAATGTGGAACGTAAAGAATACAGCAAAGTGAAAACAATAACCCAAATTTCACTTTAAATTTTCAAAGTGTAGTCTGGGTAGTTTCCTTGCATTTGAGGGCAAGCTATTTCTTTCAACTCTAACTTGTTAAGCTAGCTAGGCCAGCTAGCAAAAAAAACAAAACAAAAAAACAATTAACCCTAATTCCAAACAAAACATTGTAGCCAAACGATTTCCTTCTTAGATCAGTGTAGCTGAACAGACAAACAACTTAACATGTTTCTGCACTTCATTCAGAGAACTCCAACACCTGAATAAGCTAACAACACAAAAAACAACATATGCAAAAACTCTGCCCACATTTACATTAACATTTCCACAGAAAATACACGGAAGGAGCTGCTGAAGTTAATGCACCGTTTCCTCAAACTAGCCTAGCCACGCACAATCTCGGTGCAATCTGATAAGCCCATCGCCGTCAAATAAGGGTGGTTGGGGCCGCCGGCTACACGGCCCTGTGTGTGTGGGTGTCAGTTTCATGGCTGTTTGTCTGTGTTTTTGTTTATTTAAGCCAGTTTGGTGTTTTTCATGTTAGTTGGGCATGCAGTTGGAGACCCACTTCAAAGAACAGACTCATTTAATGCGCTCATCTCTCAATGCAAAGTCAAGTACACACATTCTAGTGATATTTTTACACTAATGTAGCTGATGTCATCTAGCTAATTATTGTTTAACATTTGATAAGTCTAAGGAAGTTAGTGTTTATCTTTGAACAATGTCCATCAAATTAAGAACACAAACTGGCTATTGGCACACTGCTGTGCCCTGTAATATGTGCAAAACATGATATTTCCCATGTCAATCACCACAGAGGATGAGCTGTGTCATTACTGTCACCTAGTGGACAGTCACGAGAGAGTGAGAGGAAGGAGAGAAATGGACACACACGATTTGTGACAGTGTACAAACATACACATCCAGGAGTTGCTATATTTTGCAAAGCAACCTTGGCCATCTTCACCGACCATGAAAACTAGGGAGAAGTGCAAGTGTTTTGAGAAGTTACAGTGGCACGCAGACAAACAAAAAGAGTTTGAGGAGAGAAAGAAAATACATCGACATGCTTCACGCTATATTAGTTCTGCACTCCTAAGGGGCGTTCACCAAAGTCCCTTAAAAAGAAAGTGAGTGCACTCGGTGGCCATCTTGATAACGTCCTCACACAGCTATTTTCTATGTGGGTAAATATGCATTTGAGTAGAAACAAAACTGTAAAACAAAACTGTGTGTCAAATTAATTATTAATGTTATTAAAATAACGTCATTTATTAATCTTCTTCAGCTTAAATCAAGAAAAAAAAAAAAAAAAAACACTATTTTTCAACTTCCAGTTTCATGTTCCAACTTGCTGTACTGTTGGTCACTAATAGGAGTTTGTGCTGTATTCCTTGGACATTACTGGTAATAATTGATAATCTGATTATAAATTAGATGTACTGCCATTATAAATAAGACATCATTTGATTTTTTACAAGAAATTAGTTCTCTTGCTACTAAAAACGTTCCTGGAAAAAGAAAACAATTTGCTGGAAAAGCATTTGTATATAAATATTATAATATAATACATATATAAACATAAACATATATATAGTATAATAAATCAAATAAATAATACATCATACAATAAACGATTATCACAATTCATGAATCAAACTCAACCATTTCTGAAATGCTTTTTCCACGCATGATTGTTCAAATTACATTTTTATTATTTAAAATGTTATTACTACACTCTAAAAATGCTGGGTTATGAACAACCCAAGTTAAATATGACAAATATGGTTAAATGTGGTTAAATATGGAGAAACCCAACGGTGGGGTTAAATGTTTGACCCAACCTCCTGGGCAGTTTTATTGAACTCATCTATTGTTTAAAAATGACTATATGTCTGGATTAAAATGAACCCAAAATAGGTTGGAAATTAAAAATCAGACACATAATTATTATATAACAATAATAATCAAAAGGGGAACATTTATTAATAAGCAATTTAATAAATGTTTATTATTTAATTCTAAATGATTAAACTTATTAATAAATGTTAATTTCCAACATACTTTGGGTTCATTTTAAGCAAGCAACAGAGTAATTTTTAAACAATAGTTGAGTTGAATAAAACTACCCAGCAGGTTGGGCAAACATTTAACCCAACCGCTGGGCCAAAACAACCCAATCGCTGGGTTTGTCTATTTTTTTAACCCAATTTGGGTTATTTTTAACCCAGCATTTTTAAGAGTGTACAGTAACACTTCAGCTACTACTAATAACTTATATGGAAACAAGATTAAATAATCACTAAGTAATAGAACTGAAATTTAGAACTGTGATAGTTCCTTATTAGGTAATCAGTTATTAATGAATGAGATTAGACTCATTTAGAACTATTCATTATGTCAAATTATAAAAAAAAATTACCAATTAATTACTAATCAAAACATTAGCAAGTCTGAGACATGAGCAATTGTCTGTTTTACTGTAAACATGGTCATAAAATGCATCACTAATTATCCAAGTGTTATCTCTGTGAACTACCAGTGATCTGGACCACTGTTTCGTCTTTAAAATAATGGACTAGATAACTAGCAGTAACACTTGACTAGTGAGAGCTTCACATGGGTTTATTATTAATTATTAATAATATATATATTTTTTAATATATTTTAGTTAGTTAATAGTTCTATCTCATTCAGTAATTATCGATCACCTAATGAATGAATCTAACTCAGTCCTAAATTCGCTGACGATTAGCTAAGCTTGTTTCCATATTAGTAAATAGTAGTAGCTGAAGTGTCAGTGCAGTATTTGTCCTGCATTACTACCTGCATAGTTACCTAATGACGGGATATTATTCTAAAGTGTTACCAGTTATTTTTATAAAAACTGCTGCTCCTTAAGCATCTATCTATATAAGCATCTAGATTTTTTATCAAAAAGTTTACTAACAAATCTAAATGGAAAAGTCTGTTTTATCACATTACTATCGGTAAGATTGTCTTTGGTCGTGAAAACATGAGAGCTGGAGACAGCATGTGACCTCTTCAGACTCACGCACCGTGTATGACCTGGACAGCGGCTGCAGAATGCTTTGTCCACTGCTTCGAAAACGCTCACCTATAGTCCATAAAAGCTGATAATGAACCCAATTATGGGCCGGGAACAGCAATAATAGAGTTTTAGTGGGGCAGTAAATTCTTTAATTACCTGTTAACACCCTGTGTCTCTTTGGACAAGTGCAGGAAAGGGGGCCCTGGATCTGTGTCGACCAGAGGCGCCGCTGGGGAGAGTTTATGTGAGCGAAGACTCATCTCTGCCGTCCCATCATTCAATAATACGCTTGATGTTCTTCACTAAATGATGAACAGACAAACCCGGTGTCTTTTGTACGGAGGAGCAAGATAGGTCGAAAAACAGCCCTCTGCCTGCAAGGTGCACAAGCAGATCAGAAAATTATGGGAAAGAACAACGGACATTCTTAGGGAGTGATATGATCTTTCCTTTCCCCAGGGGGTCTTTTTGAGGAAACAATGAAAATATTTGAGGGAAATAAAGATCTATAACAAACACATTTGTCCGCTTGCATATTAAATATATCTAACACAGCTGATGATAGTACAATGTAGAGCTGCCAAATTTCACTGTAAAACCAAACAGTGAAATTAACTAAATATAATGAGTTCATTTCACTCAAATATTACTGAAAGGCTCATTGTACCTAAAAGACAAAAGGGTAACACTTAAGTTTTGTTAACATTAGCTATTTACATTAGCTAACATGAACTAACAATGAAAAATACTTCTAAATCATATATTAAGCTTAGTTAATATTAATTTTAACATGAACTAATACATTATTAAAATCAACTGTTACATCTGTTAATATTATTCAATGGATCTGACATAACATGAACTAACAATGAACAGTTTTATATTAACTAACTTTAACAAAGATAAATACATACTTTAACAAATGTATGATGCAAATTCATTGTTAGTTAATGTTAGTTAAAGGGGCTATATTTAAATATTTTAATTTATTTATCTCTTTTTTTATTGCCAATATGTGAACAACTTGTCACGAAAATTAAAAAACGACACCTTCCAGTTTCACGACTTCCTAGGTTGTCTATGAAAGCCTGTAGACTGATTTTTATGCGAAGGACTCGGGTCGTTTTTGCCGGAAAAATTAAAAGGATGTGACGTTTACGAGAGTCTTTTTTTTTTCCAATCTATGACTGTTTTCCGCGGAATTGTTCTACTTTAAGACTGTGGCCGTGGGTTGTTTTTATGTCTGCGAGTTGAAGCTACCCCAAATAACATATTTAGCCCCTGGAATGCAAATTTTACCAGGGGAACCCCGCCAAAAAACGCTGATTTTAAACCCCGGAACACGATTTTTACCGGGAGACCGCCCTGAAACGCGATCGGGCTAGTTTTGAATAGCAATTGGGCGGGTTTTGTTGTGAAAACCTGGCAACCCTAACGAATGATTATGTTCAGGAAAATGCTGAATGAGCCATTCCGTACAGTAATGTCATACAAAAAAAGGGGATTAATTCCAACATATCTCACATAGCCAGATAGGCCTAACGTTAGTCTATAGTTTCAAATGTACTTTAGCCTATAATCAAACTATCATAACAATTACCTCATCTGTCGTCGACATGATGCCGGTGAATTGAGCTGGTGCAAACATATCCACATCGCTGTTCAGATGCTTTCTTTACTACTTCTTCAGCACTGTCATTTATGTGGCGTTTATTTTGTAATTGAGAAGAAAGCGCGCGCAGCAAATATTCACATATTCATCTAACCGTCGCTCTCAGCAGCGTGGACGACGTCGGGTGTCCATTAAAAGTATACTGCAGCAAAGGTAGGCTATTTCCAACTTCTAATAACTTCTAAGCAAATAATTTAGAAAAAGAATTTCGCCTTGAGTATATCTAGGCCTTGAATCACACTCAGTCACTTCGTTACGTGTGCACGATTACGAGCACGAACAATAAGTTGCTGGCTGCAGTTCACTTAACGGCCACTAGTGATGCTAATAACACGGGTTTCTAAATTCTACATATAGCCCATTTAAAACATTAACTACTATTAACTAATGGGAACGTATTGTAAAATGTTACTGAAAAAGTTACATTAATTCAATAACTGGTTTAGATAAACGTAAACTTAATGAGTTGCAGCAAATTTCTAGATTCATTACTGCTGTACCTCTGTTGAAATGCTCCTCGCATGAGGGCCTGATCAGTATTATGACATTACAGAGTGTGATTCAAAGACTATAGATAAGGAAAGACGGTTCACTCCTATTACTTATGAATAGGATAAACTGCAACGCGCAATATGGCGGAATACATCCCGCCTTTTAAGTAAACGAGCCAATCGCTGATTGGTAAAGTCATTTATTTGAAATAGCTGCCCTGAGGCGTTGCAAATATGGCCGCCGAGTGAACAGACTTTCATTGGAAGGGACTTCTACTGTACATATATAGCCCCTTTATAACGTTAACTTGTGTTAACTAATGGGAATGTATTGTAAAGTGTTACTGAAAAAATTACATTACGTCAGACTGAATAAAGGAATAAATGTGTTATTGTGTCTTTTTGCACAAGATTAATTTAGAGAGAGATGTCTTAGTTAAGTTGGGGTTTATAGGGGTTTTGGAAACTATTTTACAGTGTCATTGTTATGTGATACATGCACTTACTGTGATAATAACTATAAATTATACATAATTACATGCAACTAACCCTAAACCAAACCCTAATCCTAACCAGTAAGTACTTGTAGTTAATTAATTACTACATTACACCTTAAAATAGTGTAACCAGGATTTTGTTCTTATGTTACTGTTTTTTTGTGGTTAACCACAAAAATACGACATTAATGGTATCAAACTAGTTTAGTCAATATTTATATTATATCGCAATTAACATGCTTGTGTTGTACAAAATTACATTTAAAGTTCTAACTTCAACTTTGAGTCTGAAATTTGATATAACTGATTACCTCAAATTTTTTTAATTCTGCCAACTTAGGGTTTACAGTGTGTGTGTGTGTGTGTGTGTGTGTGTGTGTGTGTGTGTGTGTGTGTGTGTGTGTGTGTGTGCCCTGTAGATTAAAAGTGTGTGCGTGTGCTGTAATGTGCGTGTCCCCTCCTCAAGTTTAGCGTGAGAGACTGAAGCAGGAAGCCATTACTGAAGTGTAAACGCACTCAGCCAGCACTGGCCAAACACAAGAGAAACATGTTTCACCACCCAGCCTTAGAGAAAACGAACGAGAGAAACACACACACACACACAAGTAAAAACACATTAAGCATCTCTAAACTGTTGTGATCTACACAAGTCGCGGTTTTATAAAGTTCATATAGTCTCACACAGACTCTTTCTTTCCAAACGTTACATAAGCGGTGCTGGCCAGCCATGGTGGCGGTTTGGGTCTGATGAGAGCGTGTGATTGTGTTACATACGGCAGTAATTATGAAATCAGCCATGCAGCCTGGCCTTTTTTGTGTGTTGTGTGATGTATTGTCATTATTGGAGGCGGTGCAATGAATTATCCTGAGCCGTAGAGCGAGTAACCTGTCTGATCTGATGACATGGCAGCCCTGACAGCGGCTGGCACCAGGTAACCTGGCAAGAGCGGCGCAAGTGATTCCACGTGCACTGCGAAAAATCGAACTTGTCATCATAATCCGTGGTTGGCATATGTGCACACAGGTACACATACACAGAAAATGCATTTAGGTAATGAAAAATAATGGCTGTGACTAAAAAAAAAAAAAAAGAAAAATCTTTTTAAATCTAGTTTAAAACACATGTGCCTTTGTATTCATGTTGGTTTCATATGGTTTTGAAAAACTTTTATAACATTTTCAAGAAAAGTTTAAATTTAATGACTCTAAAAATGTCATGTGGTGTAACCAAGTAAAAAGTACAATTTTTATTACAACTTGAATTCATGTGTATGTACACGTCTTAATCATTATTTTATTTTCATTATTTATTTCAGTTTTTATATATATTTTTCATGAAAGAAAAAACTTTCTCAATATCGTGAATTATTAATTCATAAATACCATTACATTTTAAAGAAATTTTACCACATGAGATACAAATAAGGATATTAGTCACATCTCATGACTTTGATTTGGCATAAAAAGTTTTCCAAATATTAAGCACTGAAGCAGTTTTGTTAAAATATATTTTAAGAAATAATTATATAACACAATGCCAATATACTTAATACATCTTCTTATCAAGACAGTTGTGTCATCGCAACATTTTTTAATTTATTCCACAAAAAATAAATAAATCAATAACAATAATAAAAAATATTTTATATAAATATATACATATTTATATAGAAAATAAATAAAGTTGGCACACCACGGCTTCAAAAACATCAAATTTATCGACAGACTCTCACAAAGGTGACATATTTATATGCACATACATTTTTTAAACTAATTTCAGAAATTAAAAATATGCTCATTGTAGAAGGTGTATTGTTGAATAAGTCAACAGACTTTGACAAGAATAACAAGTGTCATGTTACTGACTCTTCCTAACATGACAAGAGAGAGAAACAAAATTCATCAGAGCCACAATTCATATACATTAAGACTAAAAACTTCTCACTTTCACATACCGTAGCATCATTATTACTGAGCAGCAGTATTCATACTACAAAAAAGTACTATAACCACTAATGAAATTCAGCACCATACATGAAAACAAGCACCATAACTTCATAATTGAAGGGTCAGGATCCTAATACTGGACACTCTCCAAACCAGCCGATTATGCTTTGGGCTTTTTTCATATAGCAATTTGTCAAAGTATTCAAAAAAATATTTCAAACTGTCAGACTGAAATTGTTCATGGGTTTGTGGTATTACAGCAGAGCTGTTAAGCAAGCAGTGGGTTGAGATATGAAATGCTAAGATTGGGCGTTCGAGTGAAACTGTGGTCGCTTACACACACATACTTGAGAGCTCTTGTAATTAAACTCATGTAAGTTTGGACACACACACACACACACACACACACACACACAATAACACTTTTACACAATGCCATTTTTGGGTCGTTTTTTTAAAAGTTTTTAAAAAATTTAGATTTTTGATCAACAAGGCTGCATTTATTTGATCAAAAACAGTAATATTGTGAAATATTATTACAATTTAAAATGTAATGTGAAAAGTTTTCTATTTGAATATATTTTAAAATGCAATTTATTCCTGTGATCAAAGCTGAATTTTCAGCATCATTACTCCAGTCTTCAGTGTCACATGATCCTTCAGAAATCATTCTAATATGCTGATTTGATGCTCAAGAAACATTTCTAATTATTATCAATGTTTAAAACAGTTGTGCTGCTTAATATTTTAATGGAAAGCATGATACATTTTTTTTTTCTTTTTTTTTTCAGGATTCTTTGATGAACAGAAGTTCAAAAGAAAGGGAATTATTTGAAGTAAGTTTTGAACAAAAGTTTTGAACAGAAGACTATATTTTATAAAATATTAAAATAACTATATTTTAAAGAATTGCAAAGTTGTTTTGTCCATTCAACCAAAGCATATAGTGACCAAATACTGTCAAGCTCCAGGAGTACAAAAAAAGCATCATAAAAGTGGTTGTTTTTGAAGTCTTCTGAAGATAATTTTATGTAAGAAACAAATCACAATTGAAATTATATGATCTCAAATCTCAATTGTACTTCTGTATACTCATACTTGGCACATTGCATTCAGTTACAGAAAGATTTTCGAAGAAAAATGTTTTTAATCTGTTCCTCATACAAATCTATATGGCTTCAAAGGCTTGAAATATAGCACACAAGTCAAATGAACTACTTTTATGGTGCTTTTAAGTATTTTTTTTTTTTTTTAATTTGGTCCCAATTCACTTTTGCTGAAGAGCAGCCTGAACATTCTTCAAAACATCTCTTTCACAGAAGTCAGTCAGTCATACAGGTTTGAAACGATATGAGGTTGATTATAACGTTACAGTTCGGTGCATACAGTCAGACGACGAATACAGTCGGTCACAGCCAATCCACACTCCAACCCAGAAGGGGGCGCGTGCAGTAATGCACCGCTGTTTGCTAAACGCTACAACAGGAAAAAGTGCAGAAGAAGAACAGATGCTCTATGCATAGATATGTTTACGTGTAATCTCTCAACCAGTGTTTCAACCGTGGAAAGACATCAATAAAACAGCTTGAGAATAATATCTCACGTAGCATTACATTTACCTCAGGCAAGTCATTTAGTGTCCACAGCATGTTAGTTCACTAGAGAAATGAACTCTAGAGGGAGCATTTCACTGAATATATGCACTATACTAGCTTATATATTCATTATATTTACTTTACCTATTAGTAATGTCTTAATTTTTTAATATATGTTGAAATAAATTTGTCATGAAAACAAATTATGACAGTAACTATGTAAATGATCATATTTCAAAAATGTATATTTGAGTGTTGATTATTATATCTAAAAATAAATATCAACTGAATTTAATAGTTTGGGCTCTGTTGTTAATTGTAACCTTTAATATTATAGTAATGTGTAAGAAAGGGCTCACTGGATATAGTTTACAGCATTAGCTGAGATAGATTTCTTTTTATCCTGAACAAAATGTTAATTATAATTGAATTTATTTGAAGAGAGAGACACAATTTGTTGAATAAACCACTGTTTAATAAAAGAAGAAGCAATTTTATTGTTAGTTTTCTCCCTCTGCTGTACCGAACTGTGACTTCAATACAGAGGTACGTACCGAACCATAATGTTTGTATAACATTACACCCCTAGCAAATAATGACAGAATTGTCATTCTTTGGGTGAACCATCCTTTTAAGCAGATGGAGAAGCAACACGCTGAACAGAACATATCTAAAATGAATGAATGATGACCGCCAACAATAAATGAGGGAAAGCGAGTTTGGAGATGTGGACAGAGCCAGAGAGAGAGAGAGAACACCTCTTTGAGCTCTTTCTCTGCCTCTGGCAGATGTGGACAATGAACTCTTGACACAGCCAAAGCCACTTTATGTTCAACATGTGTGTTTGTTACTGTCTCTGGCAGCCGGGCTGAATGTGTGTGTGCAGAAGATGAGCGTAGCAGCAGGATATGTGGCAATCTGGGAGGTTGGCTGTAATGACACACGAGGGACAGATTAGCTTCCTGTCTGTCAGAATTCCATCAGAGAGCAGCTGATTTACAGCCTGCACTGACCAGGCTGCCTGCCCTGTACCCAAAGCAAACACACACACACACACACACACACACACACACACACACACACACACACACAGATACATTATTTGTATAAAGTCTTTGAGAAAGCATACATTAAACTGGGATCCTGCCTACTCTTCTAATACTGAACAATGAGCGGCGTCTCTATTACAATGCTAAATGTGTGATGTGTATATCAGAGTGTGTTGGTGTGTTTCTGCACATTAACCCCTCAGTGACACCCAGCATGCCGTAGCCTGCTGGCCCAGGATGGAGAGAGGAAGACAGACAGATGTATTAAACAACATGTCACCCCCAAACACAACAATGATTAATCACTGCAAATTATAAGCACCTGTACGACAGGCTACAGATCGCCTTCCACACACACTCCACCGCGTCTCGCTTTCGTCCAACGACAGGACACACGTATACATTACAACTTACACATTGCCATCTAATAGTGCCAATTCTAGTTCACACAGGACTTTTTTTTTTTTTAAGTTGTTGAAATGTAAATGATCTTTAAATACTACACATAGTTCAAATCTCTGTACGGGACATTATTTTTATATGTGTCCAGGATGAAAGCTGCAAAAGCTCTAAATAATTTATATACTGTAAGGGTTAGTTCACCCAAAATTAAAATGAAAATTCTGTCATTAATTACTCACCCTCATGTCGTTCCAAACCTGTAAGACTTTCATTCATCTTCGGAGCACAAATGAAGATATTTTTGATGAAATCTGAGAGCTTTCTGTCCCTCCATTAATGGCTACGCAATTACCACTTTGACGCTTCAAAAAGTTCATAAAGAGACCGTAAAATGAATTGAGTGGTTTAGTCTGAAGAGACTCGATTGCTTTATATGAAGAACAGATTGAATTCAGGTTTTTATTTACATATAAACATTCATCAACTCACACATCAGTTGTGGTAATCGGAAGCTCAAGCATGTTTGATTGACGTGTGAGAACCAATGAGGTTCATTCTTGTGTTACGCAGCATGTTTGAGCTTCTGTTTATGTTCGCTGATCAATATTTATACGTGAATAAAAGTCTAAATGAAATCTGTTCATCATATAAAGCGATCGAGTCTCTTCAGAAAATTTGGACTAAACCGCTCAATTCATATGGATTAGTTTTACGATCTCTTTATGAACTTTTTGAAGCATCAAAATGATAGTCGTACAGCTGTCTATGGAGGGACAGAAAGCTGTCAGATTTCATCAAAAATGTCCTCATTTGTGCTTCGAAGTCTTACGGGTTTGGAACAACATGAGGGCGAGTAATTAATGACAGAATTTTCATTTTTGGATTAACTATTCCTTTAAGGTCTGTTCACACCAAGGACGATAACTATAAAGATAACAAAGATATAGTTCTAAAAATCGTTCTAATTATAAAAGAATAGCAGAGTTCACACCACAGCTATAACGATAATGGCACAGAGAAACAATATAGTTGGAATCATTTTCAGAACTTTTTTTTTTTTTTTTTCAGCTAATGAATGATAAAACATTAACAGCCAATCAGAATCCATCCTGCTTTAAAGAGCTCGAGCATTTAAAGCTGCAGACGCGAAAACTACAGCATGTTTATAATAAACAGAGCGATATTGTGTGTTGGTTTGGACACTGATATAGTTATCATTCTTGGTGTGAACGGGCCTTTAATTAAATACTGTTATACTGTAATTACATTCAGTTCTAAAGCATTTTCTATATAGGAAATTAGAATGTCAAAATTATGGTCTGACATGTTTTTCTCTTCAAACTAATCATTTTTTACTACTCATTTTTAACTTTTTTTTTAATGATATTCATTTATTTTTTTAATATATACTTTTTTTTTAAAAAAATGTTTTTTCTTCATTTCATTCTTGTTTGAAGAGAAAAAACATTTTATTGTGTGTTTTAAAGATCAAAATATGTGTGATGAAGCGGTTCTATGAAAAACAGATGATAAACAATATCTGAAGGTCAAGAGGTGAGTTTTGCTTTTATACCACTTTATTAGTGGTAATATATTGTTTTTGTGTGAATACTGCAACATCACCATTTCTTGATCAGTATCAATTTGTATTTAAATTTTAAATGAGAAACTCATAGAACAGACGTCTAACTCTCGCAGGCTCATTTGTGTAAAACTAAACAAGGCACCATGTTATGAGAATTCAGTTAGATCACAAATTGGCCAACCTGCTTAAAACTATACTATTACTTGTTCTACTTTTTAAATATCCTTTGAAATTCAGATTTTAACATTAATCTTCACATCCATTATTCCTCAGCCAAACTAACTTCAATTCTCAACTCAATCTCTCTTTCAGCATAAGACAGATAAAACAAAAATGTCAAGTTCAGAACAAGAACGTGTAAGCAAAGAATTAGTGCTGCAACTGAGCAAAGAGGAAAGATCCTGAGGGAAGGAAAGTGAAAGTAAATAAATCAGTACCATAAAACATGACTGACTTTTTTGTAAACTCACGTTGTTTGTTTGTATATGCAATATATTTTGATCAATGTGTTTCTTTGTTAGCAGGTTATTGACAATATCCGGCTTAAATTCATTTCTTAGTTATTAAAGCATGTTTTTAAATACCATTTCACAAAATGTTAAAATAATGTTGTATCTATACTCTACTTTACCCCAATAATTAATAAAGTAATTAATTAAATATAATTAAAAAAATTGTGTTCTGTATTTTTAAAGTCTAAAGTACAAGACAAAAATGACATTACAACTAGGGGTGTCACTTAAAAACATTGCAATTAATTATGAAGACAATACAAGTTATAACTATAAATAAATATTTAAATAAATATAGTATAAAAAAAATATATGCAATTAAAATATAAAGATGAATGTCAATATAATAAAGAATTAATATATTTAATTTTATTAATAAATTATATATTTATATATCACTTATATATTAAATTAAATATTATTTCATATATTTAATTCCATTAAAAAAGAAAATTGGTATTGATGGTGTTCTTTATTGTTAAACAATAATATAGTTAACTGATGGCTTGATTTTATTAAATTAATGATTCGAATTGGAATAGAATCGAATCGCAAACTTGTGAATTGAAATATAATCAAATTGTGAAATTTGTGTCAATACCCAGCCATAATTAGAATGATATATTTCTTTTAGAGAAATAGCTATTTTATGTAGACTATTTAAAATTTTGATAGTTATGTTATGAGATTATCATATTCATAAATGATTCGTTGCACATATGACAGCGTTAAAAATCATGATTTAATATCATAACAAAACAACATAAAAATGAGATTATCACATAAAAACAAACAAACATACTGTTCTTTGTACACTAAAAAATGCTGGGTTGAAAATGGACAAACTTAGCGACTGGGTTGTTTTAACCCATCAGTTGGGTTAAATGTTTGTCCAACCTGCTGGGTAGTTTTATTTAACTTAACTATTGTTTAAAAATGACTGTATTGCTTGATTAAAATGAACCCAAAATATGTTGAAAATTAACATCTATTAATATGTTTAATAAACAAACATGTATAATTAATAATAATTAAACAATAAATATTTATTAAATTGCTTATTAATAAATGTTCACCTTTTGATTATTATTGTTGCCTCTAGTAATTGTGTGTCTGATTTTTAATTTCAAACCTATTTTTGGTTCATTTTAAGCCAGCCATATAGTCATTTTTAAACAATAGTTGAGTTAAATAAAACTGCCCAGCACATTGGGCAAACATTTAACCCAACCGCTGGGTTACAACAACCCAATTTCAACCCTAACTTGTGTTGTTTTAAACCCAGCATATTTTTTTTTTAGAGCGTAGCTTGCAAAACTAAACACAACCATGTTTTGATCTCTATCACAGAAAATGAAGTGCTGTGTTGTGAAATCTCTTGCTGAAGTGGCAGCGGGCAGCTGTCCGGTCCTCTAGAGAACGAGAGAACAGAGCGGCTCTCTCTGCTCAGTCACCTGAGCTCATTATGCTGGCCAAACAGACACACCGGCTGATGTGAGGAAATGGCAGTGTGATTAATGTGGCCTAAATTGAGCCGCGTTTGCTGCGCCCCCGTCCCAGTTAAACCAGTCGCTGGTCATCAGCCTCAAACCGCCACACTGTACTCATGAATTACACACACCTGCCCACATCAAGCATCACATACATGACGTGGAGCCATGCGACAGCCCACAGCTTTGCGTTTATAATGAATGCGTCAGACATGGGAGAGCCTGAGAAATAAAAAGCACATTTCACAAGATGATTAAAGGAGGAAAGCTTTTGTTTTCTTTGTGCAAATGAAATGATAGACATATCAAAGGTTGCAGAGTGCTATATAATGCCATCTAGTATAGCACAGTCACACACACATACATATATACATGCTTAGAGAGAGTTTCCCAAGGAAACACAGCTGAAAAAGCCAGTGAGAGAGCGAGAAAGAGAGCGAGAGAGGCCCCCGGTACCTGCCTATATAGTCTCCTCTCTCCAAATGTTTATTTTGGACCAGACTGGTGGCCAACTGGTTGCAATTGACCCTCTACAGGGACGAGTTAGTGAGCGAACATGAAACTTTTCCTTTTGGTAGAGAGAAGGAGGGGAAAGCCACACACATACTGCAAGCTCAGACACGCAAGCACACATGCAAATGAGGAAACAGACCCCCACAAACAAAAACTAAATAAAATAACAGAAAAGAAGTAGAGACATCAAGCTACCAGAGAACTATAAGAACACAGATCATTTTAATAAACATGGAGTTATGGAAGCTTGTTTCTGCCACTAAATAAAAAAATAAAAATTATTTTAAGAAAATTATCTCATAATTCTGACTTTTTTTTTCAGAATTGCGAGATTTAAACTTGCAATAGCGAGTTATAAAGTCAGAACTGCAAGATATAAAGTCAGAATTGCGAACTGACTATATATCTCACAATTCCAACTTTATATCTCGCAATTCCGACTTTATATCACGCAACTCCGACTTTGTATCTCGCAATTCCTACTTTGTATCACGCAATTCTGACTTTGTATCTCGCAATTCCGACTTTGTATCACGCAATTCCGACTTTGTATCTCGCAATTCTGACTTTATAACTCACAATTCCGACTTTGTATCACGCAATTCTGACTTTATATCACACAATTCTGACTTTGTATCACACAATTCCGACTTTGTATCACGCAATTCCAACTTTTATCTCGCAGTTCTGACTTTATATCTCGCAATTCTGACTTTATATCTCACAATTCTACTTTGTATCACACAATTCCGACTTTGTATCATGCTATTCTGACTTTGTATCACAGAATTCCGACTTTTATTTCGCAATTCCAACTTTTATCTCGCAATTCTGACTTTATAACACGCAATTGCGAGAAAAAAAAGTCAGAAATGTGAGATGCAAACTCGCAATTGTGGGAAAAAAGTCAGAATTGTGCGATAAAAAGTTGCGATTCTGACTTTTTTTCCTCAGAATTGTGTTTATATCTCGCAATTCTGACTTTATAGTATGCAATTCAAGGTCAATGGCTACCATTTGAGTACCAACATTCTTCAAAATATTTTCTTTTTACTTCAACAGAAAAAAGAAGCTCATACAGGTTTGGAACAACTTCAGGGTGAGTAAATGATGACAGAATTTTCATTTTTGGGTGAACTATCCCTTTAATACTCTTGGAGAAACTGAGATTTTTGTCTCGGGATTCTTTGATGAATAGAAAGTTCAAAAGAACAGCATTTATTTATTATAAAAATGTTTTTACTGTCAGTCACTTTTGATCATTTTAATGTGTTAAAAAAGAACAAAAAACAATGACCTCAAACTTTTGAACAGCACATATTCATACACACAAACACAATACAATGAAAATACAGAACATCATTCTACATTATCATTTTTAACATATTGTTATAAAATGTTAAAACCATTTTTAAATAGATTCTGAATAGATTTGTGTCCATTACTAGTCTGACGTGTTACATAAAGGGGGAGCGTGTTGTGCATGGATGACTAGAATTAGAGTCTTTGCCCCCGAGCTCAGCCACCCAATACCCACAGCCCGAGCCTGCAGTCAGAGGAACAGAGGAAGAAGAGAGAGACGCTGAGAGCAGGCCTGGCCCTGTAGACTAAATAAAAGCTCTTAATCCTCATAAACTGCTCCATATGAGCATTACATCCCTGACTCCACACGGGACTCCTCAGGAATGGAACTCATTTTGGGGTTAAAACATTACCAGCACTGCTCGTCTCCCATCCCGGTAATGAGCTCGCTGCCCTTCACTCCCTCCCCCACCCTGATGACAGAATACACTTAAGATGAAAAATGCCCAGGAGGATGTAAATGCTGAGGTTGGAAAATGGCAGTGTACGTGTGTGGACTCGAGGATATTAGTGGCACGGCACTATCTTTGCCTTGACAGCTGGGAAAATGGCATGCTTGCCATTTAGCAATGTCATCATTTGTCATTGTCTCATGTTGTTCCAAAATCATATTTTCTATTTTCCATGAAACAAGGACATTTAGAGAGTGTTCACATTATATACACACATACAAACACCATTCAAAAGTGTGGGGTTGGTTCGATTTTTTAAATATTTTAATATTTTATCAAAAATACAGTAAAATTTTTCAAATATTAGTACAATTTCAAATAACTGTTTTCTATTTTAATATATGTGACCCGTGCTGGCAAAATGATTTGCAATGAGCAAATTTTCAAAAATGAGTTATTGTTATTCTCAAAACCTTCAAAACGATGTATGAATAGCTGGAATCCGACAAAAAATGACTGAGCTACACCTGTTTGAAGTCAACAAAGTCAATTTTGAGAAAAATCGAGTTTTCTGAAGGTACTAAAACAAAATCATCTAGCAACCATACCTTAAAATCCCTGATAATACCACCAAATTTGGCACAAACCCAGTCAAAACCCATACACTGCAAAAAATGCCTTTTTTACTTAGTGTCTTGTTTCTAGTCCAAATATCTAAAAATTCTTAAATCAAGAAGCATTTTCTAGACAAGTAAAAATTATTGTCTTGTTTTCAGAAAACATAAGTTAAAATTAAGTGAGTTTTTCCTTAAAACAAGCAAAATAATCTGCCAATGGGGTAAGCAAAATAATCTTTTTTTTTCAAACCGAAAACAAGATTATTTTGCTTACCCCAATGGCAGATAATTTTGGTTTTTCCCCATGATTCCACAATTGTTTGATTAACATTAACCTACTGTACCATACGGATCTAATATAATGTTACACATCAGATGTTTTTCCCCAACAGTTAACCAAACATTCACTTAAGACATAACAGATAATGTTTGCGTGATTTTTTGAAATACCTTAATTCTGTGTATATGTGTAGATCCAACGCTATCTCATGACCAATTTGTATATATTTTACGAGGTGGCTAATTTGTACGACCTCACTCGTATGAATTTCATTTGTCTAAACCCCAGTGATGGGTAGGTTTAGGGGCGGGGTTAGGGGTAGGTCATTCGTATGAATTCATATGAATCTGGCAACTCGTAAAATACATACGATTTAGGTAATTCGAATACGTACGAATTAGCCACCTCATAAAATACGTACGAATTGCCATGAGATTGGGTTGGTATATCGGGATCGTGTCTTTGTGCACGCACTTCAGATCTGTCAGTCAGCGCGAGTAAGATCGTTTTATTGCTGAGGGGAAGTGCCAGTCATCGAGAAGCGAGCAGAGAAAAACGTAATTTTTCAGATACTTTTAGATGTTTAATTGCTATTTGGAGCATTGAGATCACTAGACGAAAGCTTAAAGGGTTAGTTCACCCAAAAATGAAAATAATGTCATTTATTACTCACCCTCATGTCGTTCTACAGCTGTAAGACCTTCGTTCATCTTCAGAATACAAATTAAGATATAATTGATGAAATCCGATGGCTCAGTGAGACCTCTATTGAGAGCAAAGCTATTAAAACTCTCAAGGTCCATAAAGGTACTAAAAACATATTTAAAACGGTTCATGTGAGTTCAGTGGTTCTACCTTAATATTATAAACCGATAAGAATACTTTTTGTGCTACAAACAACTCAAATACTGTTCACAAACTTTCAAACAGTAGATGTATATGTGAACTTGTGCATTATATTCCATGAAATGAAATTGAATGAGGGCAGACAATGATGATCTCCAAATATGTATTTGTCATCTAAAGATATCAAATTGCTTCCGAAGACTTGGAATATACAGCGCAGTAATATAAAGTGTTTTTGTGAGACATTTATTGTCCTTTGACAGCCCCAGTTCTCATTCACTTTCATAATATTGGAAAGAGCAGCCAATATATTATATTATGCCGCTTCTATGGTACTTTTACAGTGTGATGTTGTGTTCAACAGCTTCTATCCCAATTCACTTTTAAAGAGAAGAGTACACACTCTGATAAACAGCCCACTAAGAAAATTGACTAAACTAACCCTTTAAATCCAGAGGTATACATGATAAAGCAAGTATAATCTGGTTATAAACCCACAGAATCCACCTGAGCAAGAGGCAGCAAGACAATTCAGGCTGACATGTGACTGCAGGGCTCTCATTCATCACAGCTGTCACATGAAGCCCAACACAAATGAATGAATGTGAGAGGTGTATGCGTAGGCCCAATTTGGCCCACTTCGGGATCCCAGCAACGAACAGTGAAGTGCCAAGCCTGACCACAGGAACACCACGGTTGGCCACAATTGACAGACCGTAGATGCACGTTCATATTTTGAGAGTAAGAAAAAGTGATTTTGAGAGAGAACGAGAAGGAGATGGAATGAGTGACTAACAGAACGAGAAATTCAGACTGAAACTCTCTTTAATCGGCATGTGTGAACCGTTCAGGTGAGTCCGTCAGACACAGGAAATGTATTAACATTGACCACAGTTTACTCTGTTAACCACACTGTGGCCCTGTGGGACATGCCTGCAGGGCAGCGTCTGTTTACATATACAAAAAACACAAGAGCGCACACACCCCAGAACACTACCCAACTTCTCGCACATTTATTACCGTCAGTTTTTATTCATATAAACATCCATACACGATCAATTAACACCCCGATAAACCGCTGACTTGCCTATGGCGGGTCGTAAACAATTATTTGTGGAACATGGCTGTCAAATATATGCTCTGTGTGAGTTAATATTTCAGAGAGAGACTGCAGTGAGCACACAGTCTGACTGGCTTCCCACCTAAAGGATTCGAGCCTATGCAAACATCATTGAGCACAGGCACATTCCTCTGCTGAGGGTACAGTTTGAGCCACTGTATGAGGTCTAGTTTATTTACACATCAGGACAGGTAGTTCTCACCATCAATAACTTTATGACAGGATTAAAAAAAGCGGCCATTTGTGTGCTGTGTGTCCCTTTACACTTCACACTATTGATATAATTAACATGATACTGAATTTAGTTTCATTATTTGATAGATCTAGATATTGTTTTGTGTATGCAAAAAGAATTATTTTATTTATCAAGTTTAAATCTGAAGTAGTTGGTAGTAAATGGTTTAAATATAATAATAATAAATATAGCTGCAAGCACAAAAAAAAAAAAAAAAGGTTATGCATGGCTGGGAGCATCAGACCAACTGCAACAATGAGTTATTTAACAATTATTTTAGGCAGAACATCTGAATAAATATTAATATACACTCAAAAAATGCTGAGTTAAAAACAACCCAAGTTGGGTTGAAAATGGACAAACCCAGCGGTTGGGTTAAATGTTTGACCAACCTGCTGGGCAGTTTTATTTAACCCAACTATTGTTTAAAAATGACTATATGGCTGGCTTAAAATGAACCCAAAATAGGTTGGAAATTAAAAATCAGACACATAATTACTAGAGGCAACAATAATAATCAAAAGATGAACATTTATTAATAAACAATTTAATAAATGTTTAATTATTGTTCATTAAACTCATTAATAAATGCCTATTTAATAAACATATTAATAAATGTCAATTTTTCTAACAGACAGATCTCGCCCCCCATTTACTACCATAGTAGGAAAAATAAATACTACTATAAATTGTAGTATTTAGTACTATGGTAGTCAATGGGGGGCGAGATCTGCTTGGTTACTGACATTCTTCCAAATATCTTCTTTTATGTACAGCAGAACAAAGAAAGTCATACAGGTTTGGAACTACTTTAGGGTGAGTAAATGATGACAGAATTTTCACATACCCCAAATAACCCATTAGCTGGGTTAAAACAACTCAATTGCTGGGTTTTTCTATTTTCAATATTGCCAGCATGGTCTGAATATCTGAGCCAATTTTGGTTAAAATCAGACGAACTGTCTAAGACAAGTTCGAAAAAGTAGGTTTTTCCAAAAATTAAAAATGGAGGAAAATTTATGATGACGAAAATTATGTCAATTGAATTGTCTTGAGCCAGGGAATCAGTAGAAAAAAATGTTTCTACCCTTTATGGTTCGAAAGTTATTAGCAGAAACATGAGAGTCCAACATGAGTTGGACAGTTGGTGGCGTTAGAGGAATTGAGTTACAGACTCCAAAATTGCTGTGGTTCAGACCATCCTCTATATCATTTTACCGGAAGAGGAAGAAGAAAATATAATAGAAACAGTTAAACTGTAGTAATATTTTAAAATATTGTTTTTACTGTGTTTTTGATAAAATAAATTATATAAGAGACTTAAAGGGATAGTTCACCCAAAAATGATTATCCCATGATCCCATGAACACAATTGGAGTTATATTAAAACATATCCTGGCTCTTCCAAGCTTTATAATGGTAGTGAATGGCGTTCACGATTTTGAAGCCCAAAAAAGTGCATCCATCCAAAGTAATCCACACAGCTCCAGGGGGTTAAGAAAGGCCTTCTGAAGCAAATCGGTGGGTTTTTGTAATAAAAATATCCGTATTTAAACCTTTATAAACTATAATAACCAGCTTCCGGCAAACTTCCGTACGCAAGTTGACTTACGGCGAAAGTGCAACTCCTGACATGACGTGTGGCGTAGAAGTTTATAAATCTGTAAATATGGATATTTTTCTTACAAAAACCCATCGCTTCACTTCATAAGTCCTTTATTAACACCCTGGAGTCGTATGGATTACTTTTATGATGGATGGATGTGCTTTTTTGGGCTTTAAAATCATGAACACCATTCACTACCATTATAAAGCTTGGAAGAGCCAGGATAATTTTAATATAACTCATCTGAAACTGAAACAAACTCGTGTTTGTCTGAAATAAGGATGGCTTGACACCTAGGATGGCTTGAGGGCGAGTTAATAATGGGATAATTTTCATTTTTGGGTGAACTATCCCTTTAAAATCATTCAAATCTTATCAACCCAAATCTTATCAATGTATTTATGCTTTTAAAGTCACCATGAAATCAAAATTGGCAATTCTTGTTTTGTTTTTTTTTAATGGAAAATTGCAATATTTATCATAAATAATTTATCTATGCAAATCACTATATTTTAATAAAATTAATGTGCTTTTGTAATCTGTAATCAAACTTACCCTCACTCTTGCAGTGAAACAATTGCTACTTTAATAACACGGGTTAGTGCCACTAGTTTGCAGAAATGACGATAAGGTAAACAGTAAACCACTAAAACAGTACAATACAGCAGGCAATAAAATAATATAACATCATAAGGGAAACACACACAAAAAAAAGAGATGCAGAGATGATGCTAATGAGACGAGCTGAGGCAAGATAACAAATGATATAGCTAACATCTGATAATGTCCAGCAGGATGCAATCCCATCTGTGTTCTCCTGCCACTGTGCTCTGATATCTTTCTCACTCAGTCTATAGCTGAAGCCCTTTCGCTCCCCCTACTCTTTCTTCTCTTTCCAGGAACTGTGTCTCTTCCATGGCTGGAAGGTTGTAATTTGTAACAGGCGGCTCGGCGGGCTGAGAAGCCCTCCTCTTATCTGAACAGAGGATCACTAGCAAATCATATCAGAGAAGAGGCCTGTTTAAATATAGCCCTAATTACCGCAATCATTTGTTGCTGTCTCTTTTCTTCTCCCTTCCTCTAGCCCTCGCTAGCATGCTTTTTTTCCCCCATTTCTCTTCCTTGCCTTTTAAAAGGCGAGCTTCCTTCGTTCTGAGCATTTCCTCCTCCTCGTATCCAGTAAATCCTCGCTTGTGGTGTGGGCTTGGGGGGCTGACAGTTGCATGACAAGAAATGTTTCCCTTTGTAAGAGCCTACTTCCTCCTCGCGCAGTTTTAGCCTAATTGAAACGTTTCCTATTGGGCTCAATCAGGAGGGCAATTACCTAATTATTCGCTTATGCCTAACTTAGTCCCGTACGCTGACAGAGAGAGAGAGAAGAGAGAAAGAAAGAGTGTATTTACTGGACTGCCTTTTTCACTGAATTCATTTTTTTCCTCTTTTAGTCATTTCTTCCTTCATTGACAGAATCGCTATAGGAAATAACATGTTACTTAGTCCAGATTTCACATATTTGAAGGCGGTTGAGTCAGCATTTCACCAGTTACGCAATTCCACTTTATTCTGTATGCAAAAGGCTTTAAATTTGGGGATAAAAATTAAAATTATACTTTTTTTTTTTTAGAATAGAGATGAAGTAGTGTTATGAAATAAGAAGGGAAGCTCTATGATGCTGAAAGAAGGTGTTTTATGGGGTCATAAGGAAAAGTATTATCAAAGAAGGAGAGAGGGAGAAGAAATATGACAGGGAAGCATTAACAGATCTGGAATGTTTTGTACCGGCTGATCCTCCAGCACATTTAGTAATTAGACAGCTCATAAAATTAATGTATCACAGATAAACATTTTTTCTCACTTTAATTTGTGCTTCATTCTAGGCAAGACAACACAAAAAAAGTGTATAACAATATAAAATTGTATATATAAACAATATTAATAAACAAACAAATAAAAAATCTTTTATTTTATTTATTTTTTATTATTCTGAATATATAATATAAAATTACATATATTGTATTATATTTATAAGTATGTACAAGTTGTTAATACATATTTATGTTAATAAATAATGTATAATATATATTTGTAAGTGTTAATATACACACACGTCTATATATATATATATATATATATAAAAATGTGTGTGTGTGTGTCTATATACATACACTACATATACATACACACACTTTCATATATCCAATTGATAAATAACATTAAAATCCATCTTTGTAGTTGGGAAAAGCGAATAGAAGCGACACCTAATTTCGTTTTCATCACTGTAAACCCTAACGCTCAAAATCATTAATTGATTTGAGTAGGACAAACTTAAATTACACAAATTAGTTCAGTCAAATTAACTTTTATGGGTATTTAGCACTTTCTTTTTCTTTTGAGTTCACAGAACTGACATATTTTAAGTAAACTGAATTGTTTCATTGTATTGAGTTTAATGAACTCATTTCTTTTAATTTAGACAAACTTAAGTCTAACTAAAACTGGGCTGGGATTTCTGTTTCCCAGAATGCTTTGCTCATAGCACTCGAAAGGGAGAGTAAATGTTATATAATTTTTTTTTGTGCAAGATTAATGTTAAGTGGGAGATTTAGTAGTGATTAATGTTTTGTTATGCTAATTTAGAAGAGTTTCTGTTATTAATATGGGTTTTTGGAAAGTTGTGTATGCGGCTTGGTTTGAGAGCAAATATGTTAAATGTTTTATCTTGCTGTACTCATTTAGCAAGTGCTATGTTAGCAATTTAGCAAGTTATCATTTTCTGAAATTTTCCTTAATAAAAGCGTTGAGATTACATGAACTTTAAGTTAAATGTATGAATTAGTTTACTAAAAATTTCAATTTAATAAACAATTAAAATTTATGAGTACAAAATAAGTTCTGCTTACTTAAACTTTGAATTTCTTAACTTAAAAATTGTGATGTAATTTTGATGTAACTGATTTCTTCAATTTTTTTGAGTTTTGCCAACTTATTTGAGTTTACAGTGTATAATAAAATGTAAAATAAATATTATTGTGTGGACAATGTAAACATATCGGCCTATAAGGAAGCTGTATGTTTTCAGCTGTAAATTCACCCTCGGCCCCTCTTATTTCCCATCGCCGAGACCCACCTAAGCTCCGAAAGGTCATCGCTTCAACAAGTGTGGGCTGTTGAGCTCTTAAATCAATCATTTAAATCTATGGCTAAATCAGCGAGCTGTCTGGGTTTAAGCACACATGCCGTAGCTTAATTCACCCGAGCGAAGGAGCTCAGCGGCCGTATTTCAGCCAACATGTGCGCCACTGTTGTCTAAACAAGCGCTGTAAGGCAGGCTACAGAGGAGAGTCCTGGCTCCAGGACATGGAAAGCAGTTAGAGGACGTCCACGCGCACATGCGCAACAGATACACAAACACACACACTAACGCAGGCCGCGGAGAAGACTGGAAGGGCTTGGCTTGAGGTCATGGAAATGGGTTATAATGCAGCCTTTCACTGGGGAAAATTAGAGGAGGACCGGCTTTCCTCGCGCACACACATACGTACAAACACACACTCGTGCATACAATGGTCAGCATATCCATACACACAAACACGGACACACATCCGCAGGAATGATGGAATGCTCTCACACAGACTGGGTGGGCCGCTTGACTGTTGTACTCTGGGATGAGAATCAGGGAGTTGAAAAATTAATCCTACAGACAAAACTGACTATCACACAGACATAGTCGCAGAGTGACTCCAAATCAATTGGTATGCATATTCATGACTACAACTGTCATGTCTTCATTTGAAGGAATGGATCATCCAAAAATGAAAATTTTTTTAATTATTGACACACTGCTATGTCGTTCCAAATCCGCATGCTGTAATTTTTTTCTGTGGTAACACAAAAGTACAGTAAACCTTTACACAACTCTTTCCCATATAACAACAATCACTAATGACCTCCGAAAAAATTCACCATAATCTTTCTAGGAAAGCACAATATATATTGGTATTAATATAATTGATATATTGAGTTTTAGAGTTTTCTAAAACTTTTATATATGTCAATATGGGTAATTTTGCTGGATATATATATATATATATATATATATATATATGTGTGTGTGTGTGTACTTTTTTTTTTATATATTTTTCTCCATTTTTACATTTATATTACTTTTGCCACCATTTAATGCTCAATAAAAGTTAATCTTAAAAAATTAAATTAATAACACTAATCTTAATCTTCAGCAAATCTCAAAAAGAATATTTATTTTTTCATACTGTACATTGCAATGCCATTTAAAACCATTGTTTTTTTATTGACTTATTTAGATTAATAAAATCTGAATGATCAAATGTCAACGACTTTATGTGACACGTCTAGCATCGCCACATTTGATTTGAAAGTAAATAATGACAACATTTTCATTTTTGGGTGAACTACCCCTTAAATATAGATTCTGAAATCCATGTAAAAATATAACTTGACCAATTTCAGATTTACCACATGTACCTTTGATGCAGCTTTTCCAGTCAGATCAACCACAATTCACACCACAGCACATAAGTGTGTGTGTGCATCCACATTACCCACTCACTAAACATTTAAAGTCAGGAAACAGTGAGAGAGTGAGGGAACGGGATGGAAAGAGTGACCGTCGGAGAGATAGAAAGAACGAGAGTGAGACAGAGAGAAAGATCGCCCAGGTGGTCCTGTGTACTGTGGCCGCTGGGCAGTGATCTGACGCGAGGGGTAGAACCTGAAACCCATGCAAATGTGATCACTCCCGCTCCCACTGATTGGGGCGGCCGCGTATGATTAAATATAATTGCAAAAAAACCTCTTCCAAATGCCTTGGCGGTTTTGAAAAAATGGGAAGGAAGGATTTAGAAGCAATTCTTCGTCTTTGAAAGAGTGGGGCGAGCTGGTGTGTGTGGCGGTGGGGGTCCGTGAGGTTAAATACGGTGTGTGTGTGATTGTGTGCGCTGTAATGTGCGTGTGAGAGAAACGGGGCTGTTTTCATTGTTGTTTCAGAGAGCTGGTTGCTACATGCAGGGAATGGGGAGAGAGGGGAATATTTGCTGGCAGAAGTTCTGCAGGGTTCAGAAGCCGCCTGTCACCCGGCCGATGATTGATGGCTCAGGCGGAACGCTTAAGTCAACAGTGCATGAGCACGTCCAGGCTGTCCCGAGCGAACGAAACCACACCGAGACTCCACTCAGCACCCATTTAGAGGTCAGCAGTCTCAGAGGAATGACAGCCCTCACCATTATCTTATCAAAAACACCTCGCAGCGTGCTGGAGAAACTCTGCGATGCAAGCGAACGACACAATGTGTGACAAAAATGACTGGAGGCCTTCCAGTCGCTCTATTGTTGGCTGCTAGTAGGCGTTCCTACTGGACTGCAGTATGTGAGCTCCACACCAAGGATCTCAATGGTAGATACTTGGCTGGAACAAGACACCCAGCAAGTATACAGATGTAAAATTCCTATGACATATTTGCGAGGTTTGTTGCTTAAAAGGCACACAAACATCTAATAATGTAAACCGTCAACCATCCATATCAAATATCCAAATGGAACATCAAATATGTCCTGATTGGCTGTGATGTTGTCACATTATGCTGTAGAAATTTTTCATGTGACATTTGGTTAGAACATGGCGGAAGCTTAAAGGATTGGTTCACTTCAGAATTTAAATTTCCTGATAATTTACTCACCCCCATGTCATCCAAGATGTTTGTCTTTCTTTCTTCAGTCAAAAAGAAATTAAGGTTTTTGAGGGAAATATGCCAGGATTTTTCTCCATATAGTGCAGTTTCAGTGCAGCTTCAAAGGACTCTACACGATCTCAGACGAGAAATAAGGGTCTTGTCTAGCGAAATGACTTTTTAACCACAAATGCTCGTCTTGCACTGCTCTGCGATGTGCCACGCATTACGTAATCATGTTGGAAAGGTCACGAAGGTGGAAGTACTGATCCAGTGTCTACAAAGCGAACATGCAAAGACTAAGTCAAACGCCCTTTACAAAAAATGTAAAACAACAATGTTGGACGATTTTGAAAATAAGATGTTAAGTTTTTTGCCCTACCGTGGTATTTCCGCCTTCGTCACGCGTGACCTTTCCAGCGAAAATTTTAGAAAATGACCGATCGTTTCACTAGATAAGACCCTTATTCCTCATCTGGGATCCTGTAGAGCTCTTTGAAGCTGCACTGAAACTGACATTTGGACCTTCAACCCGTTGGCAACTGTTGAAGTCCACTATATGGAGAAAAATCCTGGAATGTTTTCCTCAAAAACCTTAATTTCTTTTCGACTGAAGAAAGAAAGACATAAACATCTTGGATGACATGGGGGTGAGTAAATTATCAGGAAATTTTAATTCTGAAGTGAACTAATCCTTTAAATAAGTTTTTTTTTTTTTTCCCTTTAATAAAAGCATTATAATAAAAACAAAACACTTCATGTTTTTTTAATAATTATTAAAAATAATTTAATAAGTTAATTTATGAATAATTCAATAACTTTCAAGATCATAAATATATAATAATAATAATAATAATAATGTATAATAATAATAGTAATTTATAAAAACATTATTTTGACAGCATGAGCTGCGTTCAAATCCATATGATAGTTAAATTAAAAGTTGGGATGATTACTATTAATGTATTAACTGAACATTGGTGTCTTATCAAAAACATAAAAACAATCATTCTATAAAGCCTAGCTGATTTCAGGGGCATTTAAGTGTCATTGTCATGTCATTTGCTCTCGTGTGCACAACACACGGCTGTCAGATAAACGAAAGAGAATGAGACAAATATATTGAATGTGTGTATGGGGGAAGGGTGTTTCTCACCCATTAGTGGGGAATTAACGTGTGTGTGAGACGATTTAGGGGGTTCTGGGTCACTGAGAGCGGGAAGCAGGTGTCCCTCACTGATCTATGTGCAGTTCCACTTCAACACCTCATCATTAAACAGACACGCACGCACATGCACCTTCCCCCAACTCGACTTACATGTTTTATGTTCTGCCTCGAAGATTCTGCTGTAGCTCTTCGTTTTTTTTTTTTGTTTTTTTTTTAGAAAGAAAACCCTAACAAACATGAATAGCTATTACAAGCACCTAAAATAACAAAGATGAGGAGGTTGAGGAAGGAATCCCACATGTTCATTTAACTGGAAAAAAAGAATAGGGTGCAACTTTAGCATTCACTGGTCCATATGTGTGTTTGTCCATATGTGTGCACTAGCATTTATGAGATTAAAGCCAATAAGAAATGGCATCCACAACCCATTTTATTCCCATAATATGAAATGTTTCCAAGTGAAATAGGATATAAAAATCAGGATATAAAAATAGACCAAGACCTGATTTTATTCTTCAGGAATTGCTCATGAAAAATCTCAATACGATAGGTATAGACTTCAATTATTACCAAAGTAGGTCATTAATAAACATGTAGGGATAAAAGCTCTCTGTGTCATGTTTGTGTCTAAAGTCGCAACCTCATCAAGTGACAGGATTTATTTCTATATATAAGCTTTTTATAATATTCTGGAAGTCAACATCTCTCCCCTTTGGTTGGGCTTATATAATGGGCCAGGCGGGAAAAAAAAAAAAAAAAAAAAAATTATTTGTACATTAATTTGATAATTAAATTACAGGTTAAAAAGTCAAAATGTGTTTGGAGCCACAGCCTTGTCCTGTCAAGAAGGCAAAAAGCCATCCAAACAAGCGTTTGTCTGAAACTAAAATTACCCATTTTTACTTAATTTTTTCAGTCTAATTATGCCCACCTTTTACCTATAATGCCCCTTTTACAAGATGTAATATAAGTCTCTGGTATCCCCAGAATGTGTCTGTGAAGTTTCAGCTCAAAATCATTTATGATAGCTTGTCAAATTTCCCCTATTTGGGTGTGAGCAAAAACACGCCGTTTTTGTGTGTGTCTCTTTAAATGCTGCTCCCGGCCCCCTTTCCAGAAGAGGGCGGAGCTTTAACAGCTCACGCTTCGGTCGCTCAACAACAACAAAGCTGGAGAATCTCACGCAGCCAAAATGAGGATTGTCAGTAACGGTGTTCAGACTTACATTGTTCAAACCGGAGTCGACACTGATGGAGAGACTCAGGAAGAAGTTACAACTTTCAGAATGAAACTGGATGTTTCTGAATGGTTAGTGGATAAATTTATGTAGTTTCTGTGGAGTTGATTCAACTCATCGACTAGCATGTGCTGTCATGTTACTCTTTTGTGCAAATCCAGCATTGAATTGACCCTCGTTTGTGAAGCAGTCCGGCGTAAAATGACGATATGGCAACAACACTCTACTACAACAACTCTTCCTCTTCTCTAAAGCAGCCCAACATGGCCTCACCCCCTCTGCTGTGTGTTCTCGAGGACAGGGTTTATGTAAATTTTAAGGTTAGTGATGTCACCAACCTGGGAAGAAGCTCGTTGTAGTTCCTACCAACAGTTTGTCCTTAAACAGAGAATTCTTTAAAAGAAAATATCTCCCTTTGCAGTGAACTTTGAGCATTGTAACTTTGCAGATGTTGTTTATGCTCAAACAGCAACATTACACACTAAAGTTAAAAAAGTGAAATCATAATCAAGGGCCCCTTTAAAGTGACAAAGCAAATGAACTACTAAACTGTAAAAGTTTTGTTCATTTTTTTGGCCATGTCTTATCTTGCCCAGTGCAGCCAGCACTATCACTGGTGCTCTTTCATGAAAAAATAAGTTCATGACATCCCTGGTGACTAACAGCAAACTCTAAGTTGAGAGAGGAGAAGTTCAGAAAAAAAATTGCAGGGTTTGAATGGAAAAAGTACAGCACCATATCTCTATGATCCGTCATGTAATCTTGATGGTTGACAACATTTCACAACATGCTGTCAGTGTTTCGTTCCAAGCAGTCTAAATGTTTTATGAACCTCATCCCAACTCAATCTCTTCTTCTCAATCACAGATCATCAGGAGGAATTAAAATGCATAGATGTCCTTAAACACACACGGGACTCTGGAACCAAGCGGAGACTAAACTCCTCGTTCTCATGAGCTTGTATTTAAACAACGTAAAATTAAATTCACTAGATTTAATTTTCAAATGTGGCCCATCTGCAGGGTAGCATACAATGGTCTAAATGTGCACAAATGAGTGGAAATACCTCTTGCTCTCCACACCAAACAGCGACAAGAAGAGAGAAAGTAGAGGCAATGTTGCGCTCCCTGACATTTTCATCAGTGTGTTTGTCTTCCCCTCCAAATGAATGGCAGATGCTGTGAGAAGCTGTGAGCAACAGCGAGGCCTTTCTGAATGGCCCTGAGATGATGGCAGTAGAGAACACACACATACACACTCTCTCACACACAGATTTATGTTGCTGATATCTTATTGCTGCAATCTCCAGTTGATTAAGAGCAGACCAGGCTGCTAAGCGGTGAGTATGCTGAGATAAGCCGTGCAGGGCGGAAGGACTCAGACTCCTGAGTCGAGCTGAAACGCTGGAGGTCTTGGCTGTGGCAAAGCCCGGTGAAAGAGCGCTGCCACAGGGACCATGTTAACTCTGGCCATGAAGAGAATCTCTGCCTCGTCATTATCACTACAGAACATCACAATACAGACAAGACAATGGCACGTCACTACACACAAATACCAAACACTCTTTTCCACCAAAATTACCCAGAACAATTTGTCCCAGGAACTTTTTTCCCCCAGAGCTGTTGCTGTCTGCGTTTCCATCGCGGTCTAAAGTGACGCAAGGATTAGGCAAGTGACGTAGGACTGTGCGCAGCTTTCCAGTTCCCGCTGGACTTCGTCCTCTGCATATAAGCTTAATAAAGCCTGAACCTCGTCATCGGTCATAAATTTTAAACTCCATTGTTGAATTGAAGAGCAAAACACTCTTACTGCATGCACTGCAACAGACTTTTAAAAATGGTGGTTGAAATAAAATGTTGCGTGGAGTCGACCAATCAGCATGTTCAGCGCCCAAGTCCCACCCCCGAAAGTACTTTGAAAAAGTACTACCTCGTGAACAGGAAGTTTCTGAGGGGGAAATTTTTACCCGGAACTTCATTTAGACCCTGGTCCCTGCGTTCGAAACACACAGAGTACTACCCCAAAGTCCCTAGTTTCTGGGGAAAGTTCCTGCGGTGGAAAAGTGGCTTAGGGGTTGTTGGGGGCTCGTCCAGGATAAATGAAAACAATGAGGGCTTGGGAAGCTAATTCATGTAAGGGACTAAAATATCACCCTTGTAGTGCACTAGGGCTATAGGAACCACTTAAAAAGGTGTGTGTGTGTGGGTGGGGGGGTATGCTTGCTTTAGGTCACATCGGAATGATCCTATTTGCGAGGTGAGTGAACTCTACCTTTGGAAATCTACCTAGGGAATTTCAGGATTTTTTTTTGAGTAACTTTGTCAGTTGGGAGTGTATCAATTAAAGAATCGCAACCCAATATAGATCATTATTTGTTGCAGTTGTGAATTTTGACTGTACAGTTTAGTTTGTGCGGCAACATTTCCAACATTTCAAAATTAATAAACTATTACAGTTAAAAGCGCTTCCTGTCTACGGAGCCCCGCACATGACCCCAATTTAGCAAATCGAGGGAACGAAATAGGAAATTGTGTGCACGATTTAGCAAATTGAGGGAGCGAAATAGTAAATTGTGCACACAATTTAGTAAATTGAGGGAATGAAACAGTAAATCGCATGCAGAATTTACTTTTTTCTTGCGTGGGGCTCCGTACCTGTCTTAGCTGGGAAGTAAAAAAAAAAAAATAATATATAAAAACATAATGGTACAAATGTAGATATGTCTGCTATAACTGCTACGCCTCTGCAGTTTAAAGACTACAGTTCTTTACTGTTTTAGTAACCCTGTTTAGTTAGTTCTGTTAAAACAGATCTATACCAATTACAAAGACCGGGAATGTAAAGTGTAATGTAATGCAACTCATGGCGTTTCAAGCAAGACATGCATGTGTAAGCCCAAATGTGCCAAACTATTTCATGTGAAGCAGACCCAGCAGTCTTAAAAAGCTATTTTCTTTTCCGACCCTCATCTTCATCTTCGTCCCCCTCTCATTTCTCCTTCCTGTGGCTCTCCTCCCAACCGGGGATGTGTGTTTCTCCCAGCTGTGGAACGTGGTCTGATTGCCTCTGATTTGGGTTAAGTGATTATTACCCCCCTGTGGTATGGGAGGGGACGCTGCTACAGGCTGAAAACAAACCTTCTTTCTCTGCTTCAAAAGACTGTAGTCAAATACCACAACCATCCAAATTTTTTGGGCTAATACAGGGTTAAACCTGTTACTATATTTGGGCAGAGATACATTAGCCGTTTTCAGTGGTGGAATAATAAATGCCAATCAGAATATATTACACATGAAATCTTTAAGGAAATGAAAACATATAGAGTTGAAAGTTTGGACACACCTGACTGAATCAATCGATTCATGATCTTAAAGAACTTTATATAAACATTTAAATTCTTGAAATTTGGTAGACCAATAGTACTCAATATTCATTTTTGTACAAAGCTAACATTTTAATTTAAGTTATTTGTGAGAAATTCCCAGTGTTATGTAGCATACGGATTTTCAAAATTCTTTATATGATAAATTAAAATTCAGTCATGAGGGACCCTCTCAAAATATAGCAGGCATATATTTCCATGCATTACATATGATAAATACTAATTATAATATTTAAAAACCATGTTTACATCTATTTGTCAATTATTATTAGAATTAATTATTAGAATTTGGAAATCATTTCCCTTTTTTCTACCTATTATAATAAGAGAACCATTTTTAATTCAGTTTAAATTAATTTATATATCACTTTTCATTAATAAATATAATTATAAAGCAGCTTTACAAAAAACTGTGCCACAATCAAGCTAATGGTTAAATACACAAATACTCTTAAACATATTTTCACAAAATTATATGCATGTTTGTTATTTATTTTTGAAAAATATCTTTGAAATTTTGAACTTTGAAAACCCCTGATTTAGACAAAAGTTGGGGTAGTGAATGCGAAATGTATAAAAGTGGTATTGAGTATTTCTGGGGTGCGTATTTCTGATTTTAGGCTTATCATAAAAAATATAGGTACTTTTTAAAGTATTTTAAAAGAACATTCACTGAGAAAGTCAATGTTTTTAATGAACTGTTCATAGTGAAAGTAGTCTTTGCCAAAGTAATTAAACATTAAAGCGGGGGGAAAAATTTGTTCAACACTATTACCATGCAGATGAATAAACAAGGCAGTAGACCTGCTGATTATTAAATATTAGTTCACTTCAATAAAAAAAAAAAAAAAAAATGAAGATTGCATGCAGATGCTTGTGTTTCTTCTTTCATTACTGTATTTGTGGTTAGACATAGCAAAACTCTGACCATAACTGCACAGATCATCTGTGGGTGTGTATCTTTAGTCGTATCTACATACATATTAAGCCTGAGAGAGTACTGGCTTTATACCGCTCTGGGGTGCGTTTCTCAAAAGAATCCTTAGCTAACTTGGGTCACAAGTTCTGTTGAATTGTGTTGGTAACGACGGAACTTGTGATCATAGTTGGCTTTGGGAAACGCACCCGAGAGCAGCATCTTCACCACCAAAGCCACTCTCATTGAGCCAGAGAAGAGTAAAACAGTTATTTACAACCATGAGTTAAACTGTCTCTCACTGTGTAATTCTTAATTTTTTACTGCAGGCTGGGGTGAACGAAGTGCATGATGTGTTATTCTTCCATCCTCCACGCCATAGATAAACTGAGCAGATTTAAAGCATACATTTCATCGCTTCCACAGAGACGCGTGTAAGAAACACCTCGACTTCAGCTCAGCAGAGTCCACCAAAAAGATACAACACTGGTTCACTGGAACCCAATAAACTCATTTTCTGCTCAAACAATTACTTAGTCCAAGAGGACAGCTGATATCTTCACATGACTCACCTCAGTTTAATAGACATAAATTAACTTGCCTGAAGCCAGAGGGAATTTATCTGGTGACAACTAAGGTCACACAAACCATTTCTCAAACCATTTACAGTGTTATTTATGGGTAAGTGACATAAATAAATACAGTGTATGCAAACCACATTGCCTAAAGTCTAACTTTTAAACAGCAAACACGCAGCATACAGATTGATTTGTATACCTCACATAACTGAATACATTTATACACTAAAACATGCGGGGTTAAAAACAACCCAAGTTGGGTTGAAAATGAGCAGACCCAGTGATTGGGTTTAATGTTTGACCAACGTGCTGGGTAGTTTTATTTAAAACTACTGACTTAAAATGAACCCAAAATAGGTTGGAAATTAAAAATCAGACACATAATTACTAAAGGCAACAATAATAATCAAAAGGTGAACATTTATTAATAAGCAATTTAATAAATGTTTATTGTTTTATTATTCATTAAACTAAACATACTTTGGGTTCATTTTAAGCAAACAATACAGTCATTTTTAAACAATAGTTGAGTTAAATAAAACTACCCAGCAGGTTGGGCAAACATTTAACCCAATCCCTGGGTTTGTCCATTTTCAACCCAATTTGTGTTGTTTTTAATCTAGCATTTCTTAGAGTATATATATATACACATACATATATATTTCTAATTTCTGAAGGCATATTTAGAGGTGCAAAATAATGTACAGATGCTGTACAGTCAGCCAGTCCTTATCGCAAAATAAATCTTGACAGATTGATCATGGCATGTACCACCTTGAAAAAGTTTATTTTGTGATATAATACCAGGATTATCCCACATATTATACTGCAATTGTTATGATATAAAATAAATACTGGGACATGAAATATTAATTTGACTTCAAATAATTTTATAAGCCTTCTTGTAGAGGCCATGAAACAAGCAAAATGTCAGAATATAGAAATCTAGGAAATGGCCCACATTATTTAGAAATACAGTATTTGACCAATCAGAATGCTGTGAAAGAATACAATATATAAAATAAAAACAATATTTAATATTATCATATTTATATTTAAGATTTTGTAAACATCACAAGCACGTTCTATCAGTGTTTCTAATATCTGTATTGTCAAATGAATAACATTACACAAACCACATGAACACACACTCACACCAACAACAACAAAACTTCACACAAATTATTAGAGCTACATCCATATAATCCTCTGTGATCAAAAATAGTATGCGCCTATATAGACTCTCATAAACAAAGAAAAAGCCCTTGAAACATGATTCTCATGTTATATTATTATTTTATATTATTTAAACAATTTACAATTATTATTATAAACATGCTGGGGTATGATACAAGACTAATATTACTAATGACGTCTCTGAGCAGAAGCAGCATCACTAATTACGCCCCACACTGGTAACGAAAGGTACTGTCTTCTGATTCTCAAAATAAGGCCCGTCAAAAAACAAAACATCAGCTGGGGAAAGTGTGCAAGACCACCAAGGTAACTTTCTCTCCTCCTTGTATTTGTTTAAACTTTCATGGCTTGGCTCGTGCTCTCCTGGGCCATCTTTCACTCCTTGTTTTCTGCTCTTTCACACCCAAAGCCAGCGGGCAGCGGAAGCCTTTTCCTCCAGCTGACCCCCTAAGCTTAGGCTGACCTCGGTCACATCGGGGTCCTGACCCCTCCTGGGCACCATGGACACTCAGAGTCCAGAGGAGGTTAGAGGTTGGGACAGTGGACAGGAACGTCCATCTGCCTTGGCCCTCTGTTGTTCAGCCTGGCAGTAATGCTGCAGGTCTGCATGCTGGAAAAAGGATGTGATGGGAAAGAAAAGAGCTACGGAAAAAGCTAGAGAGATGGATGAGCTTGCAGGGTGGCCGATGCATCTGGAGCCCTAATGCCACGGCGCGAGGGGAGGCAATGAGCAGTGCTGCCATTAAAGAGTAAAGACAGGCTGTTGTTTTATCTTCCCCTGTGATTCCCCTACCGGCCGTTTACACTGGCCAATAAATGGATTTCACTCAAAACATATTTGGCTCATGATGTCATGAGCCACAGGTAGGGAAAAGCAACCTTTTTTTGGATTTTCTTTTATGGCACTTACTGTCAAAATACAGCCCTGTGCCCACATGTGAGGTAAGATTCTCCTTCTCTCGCCCGGGTTCTCTCTATTTGGCTCCCTCTTCTCTTCCATTCACACACTCCGATTCCATTCCAGTGTGTGGGCCCTTGAGCAGATGGTGGGAAGTGAAGGTATGAGCCACATCGGTCCATCTGGGCTCACGACTCAAACTCAGGCAGCTTTTATGATCTGTGTTCCCCGTCCTCCAGTAAAATTCACACCAGAGCCTTTCCAGTGGAGCAGCATCACCAGCCGCCCAGCCAATGATAACAGTTTGACGCGCGTGGAGAAGCAATCTAAACACATAAGGAGAAGCTCTCTGCTGCAGAAATGCTTGCAGCCATCTTTCCTCAACGTCATTTCTTTCCTGGGGCCTTCCGAGACTTGGACATTAACTTACACTCAAGGAACCCCTGAGCTCTACGCTAATGACTTACAGCACTAATTCGTGGTGTTTCCTAAGGGAACCATCTCAATTAGTATTGCTCATACTTTGAGTTGCCATTTTTCAAAAACTCAAACCTAAGTATTGAACTTCGGTGTGAAACAAGTCCTACAATGTTTGTGCTACATAAAAGAATTGGTGTGCTATTACTCAAAGGGCTTTTCTAAGCATTCACACTTGGGTCATTCTGTGTCAACTCAGCCAGAAGTCCCCGGCTCAAATTTTTGATTTTGTTAATATTTTTTCTGTAGAAAGACAAACACAAAAAGTGATGAAAGCCAAAATATTAAATGTCACAGATGTATATTTACTGAGTAATCCACTATTTTGTTCTTTAGATATTCCTCTTTAAAAAAAATATCAGCTGTATGCAAAGTGACCCACATTTGGTTTTTGACCACTGAAAATGTGCACAATTTACTCATGGAGCCACATTGAGATCTCAGTATCTCTGGGATTGAACCATCGAGGGCCTTTAAAATGAAGATACCAAAAGGAAAGTTTGTTAAAAACCAGAATCTAAAAGGATATTAATATATCTTTAATACTTCTTGAGTTACATGTTTGCAAACTTGAGGCAAAAAACACAAGAAGTGCTTTTTCCCATTTTTGAACTGTCATTGTTGGCATATAATGAAACAAAGATTGATAAAGTCAACAGATTTTACTAATAGACCTACCAATCTCTGTGTAAAAATAAAATAATAATGCTTCCATCTTTCTAAAGTCATTTTTACACCCCTGTAAATTGGCTCCAAATAGGTGAAAATGGTCATTTTGACCCCCCCTCTACAGTATAGTGGATTACTCAGTAAATATACATCTGTGACATTTAATATTTTGGCTTTCAAAACTATTTATGTTTGTCTTTCTACATGAAAAAAATTGACAAAATCAAAAATTTGAGCCAAGGAAGTTTTCGAAATTTGGTTGAATTGACACGTTAGACCCACTTATGGTTTTTGCCTTGTAGACAATATAACAAGTTAAAAACTCGTAGACTTGATTGAAAGATGGACCAGAGCTATATCTAGAGATTAGAATATCATAGAGCAGGGGCAGCCAACCCTGCTCCTGGAGGGTTACCATTCTGCAGAGTTCAGCTCCAACCCTAATCAAACACACCTGAACCATCTAACCAGCTAATCAGTTCCTCAGGAACAGAAGGTGCATTGGAAGCAGAGGTGGAACTGAAGTCTGAAGGAAGGTAGCCTTCCAGGAGGATGCTTACCCTTGTCATAGAGGCACAGGAGTGAACTCTGTGGATTTTAAGTGGTAAGTTACCTCGCAAACAGCCAGAACAGCCTAGAAACTACTTGAAAACACTGTGAAAAGGGGCTTTTGCACCGAATAGTTCTAGGAACTCAGTTATAGGAACTAGCCACTATAGTTCCCCGAAAACTAATTTCTTCCCTAGGCCATGTTCCTGGTTGCATTTGCACCGGGAATAGGAACTTTGAAGCGGCCGACAGCGGCGTCTTTAAGCACGGCATTTACAAACGCTAAAAACCGGTGGATAACGGAGATTAAATGAAAACGCATAATTTACACGACTGAAAGAGCAAAAAGTGGGGCTAAGAGATGAAAACTCCTATGACAACTTTCAGTATTACATATCACTGAGGTGGAGAAAAGAACAACGCTGCAGACAACAGGTAAATGCCGTTATCGCTGCTTTCCATGTTCGTGAAGTAAATATGTTTACACAGCTTTTTAAAAATGCAGGGTGCTGGTGTTTGACATGCGTTTGACCAATCAACGTACACTTACATCACTGATAGTTCCTATAGTGCTGGTTTCAACCCTACTCTGAAGTAGGAGCTAATTTAGTTCCCCCAAAAGGAGTTCCTAGAACTAAAATTGTTCCTAGTTCCTGCGGTGCAAACACGACAAAATCCAGGTACTTCAGCCAATGGTTCTAGGAACTATGAAAAGGTTCCTCCAGTGCAAAAGCCCTTAAAGGGAACCCCTGGTGTTAAGACTTGTATGGCTTAATATAATGTAAATGATGTCTCTTACTGAAATATGTAGTAGAAAACCCATGAAAGATTTACGTTATTTAAAAAAATCCATGACATATTTGGACCTATTTGGACAATGGGCGGTGACATTTTGTTTAGGTGCACAGTGCGTTCTGTGTCCATGACGTCAAATGGTTGCACTTGGTGAGCTACTGACACTGTCCTATTGCTATTTTTACTGCAACACAACTCGGAATATAATATACGATGCCACATTGTGCAGCTTTTGGTTGTAATTTTCAGTCGATGAGCCACAAGAGAAGCAGTGTAAGTCTTCACTGCTTTACTAGCGATAAGAGGAGAAAAGAATGGGAAGTTGTGAAGAATGTGGACGAATAAAACTTCCTAACTTCTTCTTTTTATCCCTGATGACTTTGAGGCTTTTTATCTGTATGTTTTGGTGTAATGGTAATCTAGTAACGCATACCGGTCTTAATATCTGCAGGGTTCCTTTTAAAACCCGATCATCCTTTTCAATTTGAGCCAGAGCGCAAAATTAGTGATCGAAGCCGTGCAATGTCTCTGTGGCTGTTCGAACTACTGTTGTATGACTGACGTGTTAAAATCATCTGATCACCTGAATGCATTACACACAGTTAAACATGCTGAGAAGATGCTACTGTTTATGCGATCACAGATATCTCGTGCATCGCAGCACACACGCGCTTTGAGGCAGTCTGTCTCAATCGAGATGTGTTATAAGCTTACCTTTGTCAGGCTCCACGGCAGGCGCAGCATTTGGTTAAAGCATACACTTATACCCATCGGCAACTGTAAGCTCTTTCAGCTGTGGTCTACTAAAAGCCTCAAAGGCATCAGGGCTAAAGTGAAGAGAACAAAGACGTGGATCTTTAGGAAGTTTTATTCGTCCACATTCTTCACAACTTCCCATTCTTTTCTCCTTTTATTGCTAGTAAAGCAGTAAAGGCTTACATCTCTTCTCTTGTGGCTCATCGACTGAAAATCACAACCAAAAGCTGCACAATGTGGCATCGTATATTATATTCTGAGTTGTGTTGTGTGTAAAAATAGCAATAGGACAGTGTCAGTTGACGTCATCGACATAGAACGAACTGTGCACCTAAACAAAATGGCGCCGCCCATTGTCCAAATCGGTCCAAATATGTCATGGATTTTTTTAAATAACGTAAATCTTTCATGGGTTTTCTACTACATATTTCAGTAAGAGACATCATTTACGTTATATTAAGCTATACAAGTCTTAACACCAGGGGTTCCCTTTAAAACCACCCAAAATGCCCAGAATGATGGTGGCAGGTACCATTCACGTTTTCTACAGAAAATGGAAAATCTAACAGTAACGAAAGCTTTCATGCCATCTTTTGTGGGGTTTATACTACAGTAGGTCTTGTTTAGTTGAGGAAGGTTCTGACTTTTTTTTTGAGAAGAGAAAATTGAAGGAAACATGAGAAAAAATAACCCTGGGTGCAGATGCCATCCCTTAAAAGAAGAATTCACCTAAACGTTAACATTGACCACAAAAGATACACAAAGAAGACAGGCAAACAGCTCACCTCGCTTTGGGCCTGTACCAGCCCCTTATCCAAACACAAAGAGAGGCTCACAATAAACATAGAAAAGGGAGAAAAAGACTGAATGCAATTTATGTAGGGTTGGGAGGGCTGAATTAAGATCACAAACAACATCCATGTATATATTATGATGAGGTTTGAAGGCATCCTGACTCTAGGAAGCGACAGTGACACCGAGATCTCTTTCTTAGCCGTCAGAGACACATGGCCATCTGTCCCATTCCCATGCCACAACAAATCACTATGCTACAAGCGCTGAGCTGACCCAGAGCTCGACTTGCAAAGCCGAAACAGGAAAACACACTTGTTTGTCTCCTTTCCCCTTAATTCAAGGTAATAAGAGTGATTTGCTTTGCTAAATCAAAAACAAGTGCACATGAAATTAATTTCGACTTTGAAACAATAGGGTAGCGGCCAAAAGGCCTTTAAAACACCTTGATTGCCTTGCTTCGCTAAATAAAAGCAAAGTGGTCCCTTGCCCTTGTGCTCACTTCCTGTGGTGTGCCTCTAAGAGATTCAGGATTTATCTGATCTCTCTTGGATACATGGAGCTATACACACAGCCATCCACGTCGAGGACCACAGTGGTGTTGGCGTGTGCAGGGGGCGGCGTCTGCCATGGCCTTGAATGGCTCTGTTCGCATCAGTGCAAAACTGGTTCTGACAGAGCAACGCTGGAGGAGAGACGCCTCTGCCCCTCCCTCATACTGTTCCCCTACGAGATGCTATCGTTCCTCCCGCAGACTAGATTTCTTGGGTGACTTCAAAGCTTGTTCACTAAGTGTTTAGAAGAATGCGATGGAAACAGGAAAATAATGTTCTGATTTCTGTAAACTTTATAACATCTGCTTTTGCTTAGCGTTTCTGCAGCACTGAACGGCGCCTCCACTCCGCTCTTCACTCGGGACATTTTTTCCCACAGTTTAAAAAGCACCTCACACGCTGTGCCAAATCAAAGACAAAGAACGGTGGAGCGAGCAGCAAGAACAAATTCCTAGTTAAAAAAAAAAAAGAAACAAGCATAAGGAAAACAAGAAAAGGAAGCACAAGAGAATTTGATTAGTTAATTGAATCGATTCTTCATTATTTGTGTTCTACATAATCCACAAGAAAGTGCAGATAATTGGGAATTATATAAAGGATCATAATCTGTTTATGTGGTCTTGTGTGATCTCAGATCAAGAATGGCCTTAAAAAAATCTGTGTGCATTTGCATTGTCAGTGCTCATACAAAATGAGGATGTACAGGTATGACTGCATGCTACCACACACATACACTCACACGACCTCCTTATGTGCACCGCAATGGACACAAAACTACCTCTGGCATGCAAAAAGGTCCCATTGCAATTTGTAAGTCGGTCTCCCCTTGCTTAAAGGGTAGCATGACAGGACGCCTATGTATACACACAACATCCGACTCTGAGCCGGAGGGCTTCTTCTCCTTTCCCTAACTCAATCATGCTCGGGTTTCACTCTCGCCCATCCGAACACACTCACTTCCTCCTTCTGACCTCCCCCATCAAGACCGTAACCTACAACCTAACATGTATATGCAGCTTTAAAGCCTGCAGAAATGCATCCCCCCCAATCATCTGACACATACCTTGATGGATGGATTATATGATAATGTGACTTTACCCAGAGTATCTAGCAAGGTCACGCATAAACTGCTCAGGTTGAAAGCATTTGTGTTTGCTGGAAAAGCTTGGTCATGGGTTATTATAACAATATTTGTTGTACAGCTCTGGACAGAGTTGTAGAATTAGTAGCAACATGTTTTAGTAAGGAGTATTGTAGTAGTAAGACTAGCGATTCTATATCGACATGTAAGGGTGATATTTAAATTCGATTTAACGTGCAAGAATGGAAACCAAATCATAAAAGATGAACACTTTGTGACTAACATGGGGAAGGATCAAAGACAACTAAGGGAGGGCTAGCTGCTACTAGCTAACTTTTATTTGTTAACTTGACTCCATAAAGTTTTGCATGTAGTATTAATCAGATTTAAATCTCAAATGGCATATGTGGTACAAAGAAATTGAGAGTGACCCCTATCACCCTAAAAGATACTGAGGGGCCATTACACAACGCCATTTCAAACTAAAAATGGCTTTTTGGCCGTTCGTTTACAAGACAACTCCATTTGGGGGCCTGAAAACGTAAGCTTTTGAAAATGGGTTTCAAAGTGCAAGTTTTTTTTTTTGAAAGCGAAACCGTTATCGCTTTCAAAATGTGAATTTGTGAAAGGTGACGTCATGCGCACATGTATTACGTGTTCAGTCTATAGGTGCGTAATTATTCTTTACAAAGTGACATCGCCAACTACTGGCCTGGCATATATAATACTGATTGATTGATTGGTTTTGCCGATTAATTGGCAACGATAACTGATTCACTGTAAACCCAAATAAGCTGGAAAAAACTCCAAAAATATGAGGTAATCAGTTACATCAAATTTAAGTTAAGAAATACAAAGTAAGCAGAACTTGCAGATTTTTATTTTGTACTCATACATTTTAATTTCTCTTAACTTGAAATATTTGAGTAAGCCAATTCATACATTTAACTTAAAATTAACATGTAATCTCAACTTAAATATTTTTAGCAGT